>NW_023597054.1:30674821-30683909 GCF_011947565.3 Pollicipes pollicipes
TTGAAACATTATGCATGAGACATATTGCACCCATCATCGACATACAAAGCAAACAGCTCACACAACTAGCGTTCTACGACATGCGACTGATTGGATACACCCTTTCCCCGTAATGCGGGACTACCGGACACGTAAAATATGACTTGATTGGTGAAATGTCAAACCTTCAACCATCAAAAGTGTGTCTGAGATTTAAGTAGGTGGCGAACAAATGTTGGTTCTTGAATGACTCGCCCATGATGTGGTGGGAATACTATAAAATCAAACCATTTGAACACGTACTGTTTTTGTGACTGCATGTTTAAAGCGCGAAAGTTCTCTTGCAAATAATCGTGGAACTGATTGAAGCGTTGAACGAATAGTGAACATTAGACACATTCTTTACCAGAGCACCGAAAACGACAAACGCACGGTACGAGGCCTTGAACAAGCGGGTTAAAGAACCCTCTCCCAAGGAAAATCATTGGATGAGTTTCTCTTGGTTTTTTTAATGCTTTTTAACGGCTTCAACTTGAACGGAAGCCCGAAACCGCCGGAGATGTAACTATGCTTGTATTTGAAGTCAACAAACTGAAGAACCAGGCATTAAGTAATCACACAGGGTAAACGTTTTTCAGTGCTTTCAAATATTCACTTTACAATTGCTCAGTGGACTGTTTTTGAGCTGATAACACTTGGGGATTTCACCAGAATTCCTTTTTGGGCTCTACGGAGATAAAGAAGATAAAATAGATGGTGATGACACCGTGAACGTAGATTGCAGATCGAAACGGGATCACGGGTGCGTATGGACATTGCCAGCCCACATTCGTTTGGGAATGTTCAACTATTCTCAATGACTGAATAGCTGAAAATATAATCAGATAGCCATGAAACTTGCGAGTCATAGAAACAAAATCCTCGACTTCCGGCGTTGCAGTTTCCGAAGGTCTCATGGGTCGTCCCCTCTCCCCTCTGGCTAACACCAGGCGGTGGTCAACAGGCGACAAGAGCAATGGTACATCTGAAAAGGTGCTTTTAGATGCGTTAGGACATCAATCAGTGCGTTTAGAGGGCAGTCCAGGAGAACTACTTCACCTACGCGATTGTTAGATTGTCAGTAAAAGCGAATTATGCGTTTACAGCACTGCGAAATGTTAGGAATCTGGTGTGGGAGCTGGAAAAGCAGAGACAAAATTTTCACATTTTTGATGTTGTGAACTTTCCGCTGATGCTCAGAGGTCAATTTCAAAATAATAGAGGTGACATGTACATCACGGTCTAGTCTGTATGCGATACAAATGTATTTTGAATTTTTTTGGGAGGATTGCTTCGCAACGGCCGTTCTCGCGCGCCCGGTGCCCGCCAACTGGTGTTATCTGCGGCGACCGACGCTGCTTGGTGTACATAACAGTTCTTACATCCGATATTGCTGCTCTGTATATCTCAATTTCTATCATTCGGCACCATATTTATATGCAATGTGCCACCTGTTTGAGCCACCTGTTTGATGATGATGCTGATGTTTGAACCACCTGTCTCTTGACTGAGACGTTTTCCTATTTTGAGCGGTGCTGTGGGCTGGGCGGTGAAGTCCTGTGGTGGCGAATCCGTCTCGTGTCACGCACACCGGAGGGGTGTAGTTTAGCGAAACAGGCTTGGGGCTTTACCCGGATTAGAGCTATCTACCACTCAATGACTGGGAGCTGGAGTCTCGCCTGGTCGAATAGAAAGCTACACCTCTGCTGAAATACGTTTTCTCGCTCCGTCTCGGCGTGCGGTGCTAGCGCCGGGCATCACGATGATTTTGTTGGGCTTCGATGGACGAGGCCAGGTTTCGGCGATCGACGCAGGGTCGATGTTATGCGAATGTAGACGTTGTTGGACGCGTGTGGCTTCCGGAATAAACAGTGTGGGTTGATGTGCGCAACTATTAAAGGCCACCAAGGAAATGCCCAGCCGTAGCCGCAAGGTGAGCTTCAGGTTGAAATGCAACGTTATGTTGGGCATGATCGAGACGCCTAATGTCGCTTTGCTGATGACAGTCGAACAATTAAAGCTAATTGTTTAGTTGGGTGGTTTTGATTGTCGGGTTTTCAAAATGTTTCGTTGAATATTCATGTCGTACTATGGGGTGGTCACATTTCAAGAATCGAGTGTTTAAGGGTTGTGAGGTTCGCAAGGGTTTAAGGAACGTAGCACCTAGTAAATTCGTCACGTTTTTAGGGTGCGAACTTGCTGACCTTGGTTTACTGTTTTCACATCACCCCACCCGGGACGACGACTTGAATAAGCTTTCGCTCGGGTGTAGTGGGAGGGGGTCAAATTGAACCCTAAGATCTGAAAAAATCAAGAAATTAGAAACAGCAAAATTTTCACGGTGAATTGGCCTGCATGTGAACTCACTTGTGCCGATATTAAAAGGTATATAGGCCATGACCTGCGAGCCAAATAAGGTAAACAATGTCATACACAAACTCCAGATTAGTGTCAAGAGTGGCCGTAGATCTCCTCATGAAATAGCCGCTGAACCTAAACAGCTGGTCTAAGCAAAAGATCACAGGTGTTGATTGACGGTCAGACCTTAGAAAATCATGGTAACCAAAATCATGCAAGATAGTTTTGATTTTTGCATGTGAATGAGTGTCAGATATTACGCTACGTTTGTGTTGTTTCTAACAAAGCTGTTTATCTGTGTCATTTTTGGTCAGTGACCTATTCTCACTATTGAGTAGTCCATGGGAAATGTCTATTGTAGTCTCTGCTATCATTTTCTGGAGTAGTTCTAGAGAGTTCTGCTGCGGCCTCTGTTATAATTATATTGGAAATGAGCATCAGTAACTGCTCCATACAGTATGTTCTAGAGAAGTAAAATAGACTGATTTTGACCTCGTCCTGACCTTTACACCTGGTCCTAGGTAAACTTTGTCGTAATCCTAAAATACAATTTTTTTTGCCTAAAAAATTATTACAAAGATGTACGGTTTCGTCTAACACTCCGTTGTCGCATCAGATTGAACGATTCTCCAGAAAGTGTCGTCGCTGACAGCCACGGCCTGGTTTGAACCCGCCTTAGGTCAGTGACCTTATAATGTACATCTATTTTTGATACCAAACGATCTGCTGTTCATTTGCTTACCACTAAGCAAAGTTTAGCGCAGGTACACTGCGGCATTCACAAATAATTCCCCAAAACATTCGGGAGTCAAGTTGAACCCCTACCCGAGTTTCTGATAATTTTCCGATGACACGTCGTGGCAAATTTCGCAGCGAACGCAGCTTGTTACACTCTAAAGAACTTGCAACATTGCCGAACAATACCAAAAACTCAGGCAAAAGCCCAAAACTAGACCAGTGTCGACAAGAGACATTAATTTTGCAATTCACACATGCAGAATGCAGCAGGGATAGAACATGCTCCAGTACACATAGTACGTACACGGAACTCTAAAAGTTTGACGAGCTCTGTCAGCTGCAGTCAACTAAAACTGACATTGCAGTTTGTACTTTCTTTGTTTGTTTTACCTGTGAAACAACTGTCAGAAACCTTCAAAGTTCATTTAAAGTTTGGTTCTCATCTGTAAGGTTCTCCTTGGGCTTGGACTCCAGAAGGTTGAGGGGAACTCATCATTGGGGGGCAAATTGGGCTTGGGGGGGGAAGTGGCCCATCCAAAAGAATATGAATCGGCACCCGTATTGCCAGCGCGTTCCCTGGCCGGAAGAACGATGCAGGAGAGTTGGCAGTTGCCATCCTTATGCTTCCTATATGAGACCATACGACGTCAACTTCCGCGAACATTTTCACGGAAATGTGCGTTATGTATCCAGGAGATCTGAATTAGCTCCTTTGCTCTTGTGCAACTTTGAGCATTCCCCAGAATTCAAGATAGCGGCCGCCGCCTGTGAATGCTGCTCAAGTTTCAAGGTGTTATTTCGACGACTCGGAGGGTCGTGTGATACCGTTTTGAGGGTTTTTGATGTAACGCTGCCCATTTCTGCAGTTATTATTTATGTATGAGTTCAGAGTCAAGGTCAACTCAAAATTTAACGGTCGAACTTGCTCATAAATCTCCAAAGCTGCCTCTTTTGACCACTTTTACTTTTTGTTTTCTTTTCATACTCATTGTGAGGGTACAACTCGCAACAGCTGATTGTCTTGTTAACCATAATAACACGAAATTGTCCTATATGCGCTATAGATGTACCATGAAAGACTATGATACATACATACTAGACACGACACTAGACACTAGACACGTACTATCTGATGTACTATATATATATCTGATGTACCGTTCAGAAACTCGTCCATAGGAGTGTCCCACAACTCTGCCAGGACGTGATATTTTATCTCTCAAATCATGCTACCGGAGCTCTACATCGAGAAGCAGAAACAAAAAAAAAACGAGAAAATCTTCACGTGCCTATATCGCGATTCTCTAAAAGCTGCTGAGGCTCCATTTTAGTGGCTTAGATTTGAAGCAAAACTGTCTGCTGTCTAGGAAACGGTGTAACCTGACAACTAGACCCATACAGCTGAGTGCAGGTCATACAGTGTAAGACCGTAAAGAAGCATAGTTAAATCAGTTCTAGAACCTCTGGGACTAGAGTGTCAGCGCTTACACTCAGTGGGGTGATTTATCTGCATCATGCTGACGCCCGATACCATGTGTCTTGTTACAATCGTTCCTGTGCTGTTCCGTGCACCGCTCGTCCATCGAGGAACCTGCCTACATCCTCCAGGTCGGGTGCTCTCCTGCTGACTTCAGGCAGTCGCTCAGCTCCTGGTATGACCTGTTGCCATGGAGTAGAAAATCTGCAGCAGCACGGCGATCATGAGGCGGTGTGCCCTTAGTTCATTCTATTCACGAATCATTCCGACAAGTGGCTTATTGTTTGATTTGGTACCATTACAATGGTAACGTAAATGCAATATCAAAGCATGACAACAACGCGACCACATTCGCACGTCATCATACACTCAGTCGTTCCCATAACTTCGTCAAAAACAAGATCATTAGCAAAATGCGAGTTGTCAACACCTGCTATACAAAGCCAAGCGAGCAATGATTACACGACGGGACCGTCTGAATCCTCTAACTTTTTACAAAACCCATAGCGAATGCGAGAGGTGATGATGGCCGGCGGCAGGCGGCTCCAGGATGAGGCCGCGCAATGCAAGAAAGTCCTGCGTGCCACCGACAGGCGAGGAGCTGGCAGAGCAAGGGCGCTCGGGTGGCACGCTGGCATACAGCTGCACGTCGGGTGCACAGGGGCCGGATCGCCACCGGGGCGTGCGAGTCATAAAGGGTCCTGAATACAGAGAGGCCGTCACGGCTGGTGGCAAGGCCATTAACACCACGCCAGCCCAACGCAGCCCAGCCCAACAGTCACCGCCATTGAATCTTGCCGACGAGCACCGGTGACAACCCTGGCCTCAAAGTTTATCGCCCCTTGCACTCCGTTTAGGTGACGCGCTGCAGTCCCACCGCATATTGATATGCAATAGCTGAGATGAGGGAATAGATGGGGCTGGGTGAGAAGCTTACGATCCTCGGGCGTAAGGTGGTGACGAATTTTATACAGGCAGAAAAGGATGGAGTCGCACTTTTTAAAAACTTGGGATGTATGCATTTCCCAGGAAAGCATACTTTCAATCGTATTTTCCACCATCTTCACGAACAGCGAAAGGCTTTAATTTTTGTTCCGCAATGTCACGGTGAAAAGATGAGGTTTGCTTCAGGAATCGCTGAGTGCCAAGAAGGACAATGGCTGTTTTGGTAAGAGTCATCTTCGATGTTCGATGTGAAGTAGGACTGAATCACTTGGATGGATTCGTCCTGGCGGGATTTCAAAACGGAAAGTTTGTCTGGGTGAGCGCATTCTAGCAATCTGGTGTCGGACAGTATACGCCCGTGATGGAGATAAGATAGAAGGTCGTTCGTGAAGATGCTGAAGAGGATAGGGCTGGCCAAAGATTCCTGAGGGCCGCCGTACGTCAGTGAGTCAGTGGAAGAGAGAAGCGACCGCCTCTCACCACCTGCCACCGACCAGCGAGGGAGCTGTCAAACCCTTTCGGATCAATGCCACACCACTGCAGATTCGTCAGAGGGACGTCATGGTGGACGCTGTCAAAGGCACAATGTAGATCAATGAAGGTGACAGCGGCAATCACTCCACGGCTTTGACCATTGCGTCCTCTGTTGAGTGGCTAGGTCTGTAAGCGTACTGTGATGGAACTAATATGCAATGCATGTATTGGCACGCCGTCAAGTACCACCGCTCTGAGTGATGACAGTTCGCTCAAAGCCCTTGATAGTTAGGCAAAGTCGCAGGAAGTAATCTTAGATTGGAAGTGGTCAGACACGGTGGCCTTGGCGGAAGAGTGGAACTGCCAAGAGTGTCCGCTGCCAGTTCAGCAATGGTGTGTGGGCCGACGGAAGCGAAGAACCGGAAACCCAAGTGCCTTAGGATGTTGGTCCAGCCAAAGAAAATGTCACACATCCCAGAGTAATTAGAAAAGGACAGAATGTGTTTGAACAAAGTGTGCTAGCCACGGTCCCGCAATTTTGTCTTTCACAAAGCCGGTTTATGAAATGCGAGCGCCCTGCGAACGATAGCCAAATGGTATTGTTTTGCCCATGATGTCAAATTCTGATTTTCCTTTCACTGCAAGTTTTTAAGTGCCTTTTCGACGGACATTATGCAAATAAGGCAGTAATAATACATTATTCCTTGCAGAAAAACGGTAGAATGGAGAGAAGGAGGCGTTGAGCGGAGCGGAGAGGTTTCGACCACATGTCTTTATCGAAACGAGCACAACTAGTTAAATCATGCCTAGTGCTACACTACACTGATATTCGTATGCTGTCACACACACACATATATATATATATATATATATATATATATATATATATATATATATATATATATATATATCTCTCTCCTCTCTCTCTCTCTCTCTCTCTCTCTCTCTCTCTCTATCTATCTATCTATATCTATCTATCTATCTATATATATCTATATCTATATCTATATCTATATCTAAATATATATATATATATATATATATATATATATATATATGTGTGTGTGTGTGTGTGTGTGTGTGTGTGTGTGTGTGTGTGTGTGTGTGTGTGCGTGTGCGTGTGCGTGTGCGTGTGCGTGTGCGTGTGCGTGTGCGTGTGTGTGTGTGTGTGGACACCAAAATTTATACTTCTATGTACTGCCAATATTCGTTTCGACAAAGACATGTTGCCGAAACATCAACGCATTTCTCTCCATTCTCTTGTTGTTTTTTTTTTACCAAGGACAGGACTATTACTGCTGCCCTACTTGCCTTTCACTGTTTTGATATTGTCACTTGACCATCATTTAACAAATTTTCTATGCCGTTTGCATGCTACTTCATTCGTCTTAAGTTATCAGCAGCGTACAGGCGTCGTCAGGGACCGTGCAAACAGACATCATCTAGATGCCAACTGACTACAGTTTCATTGAACGCAAATTAAATGCGCTATACAAATTGGCTTTCAAATTCAGAAACCAGAGTGTTTCGGGTGTGAACAAATAACAGTTGTGAACGTTTCTAGGTATCTATCTCCTCCATCTATCCGCCCATCTCAGCTCATAAACCCCACACGAGGGTACACAGATTCCTTTTAAGACACCCTCAGCCACAACCACGCACTACTTGTGTTTACCATGTGCGGCAGCATTTAACAAAACACGCGACTGTTTGAAAAAATCGGACATAAGCAGTCATTTTCCGTCGTGCCCGGGGCCACTTGCCGCAGCGCTGATCATTGGCTGCGACGAATCGCCGCAAGGGGCATTGCAACAGCGCTGCCAATTCGCTGAACAGAAGAGCAAAAGAGCGTTCTCGACTACCATGTGGCAATATTGAAGTTGTACCGAATAAACCAAAGCACTTAGACAAAATTTTAAATGATGTGCGACATATGTAACGGGCTTTCACAATTGTTTTGCATTTCCAGCGCTCTTTCACAGAAGCTGATAGCAAAACCACCGGCAACGCACCAGGCTTCACGATCCTAAGTCCTTTTCAGAATTTTTAAAATGTGGGGCATTCTCCTTAGCTGCGGCAGCCAGCCCATTGTGACTGAATAAATCAATAATTGTTGGGTGTGTCTTTGACGCTAGCAAGCCACACTGTTGTATGTGGTTGCAACCACGCGCTTGTACACCGTGCACAACTATGCACACAGTCTTGAGGGCACAAAACGTTACTTTATGGACGGTAGCTTATGAAAATATACCCGGCGCAGAATACAAGAGCTGCTTGCACAGTTCCGCCACGGAAAGCACGTCCATCCACCCAAACAGACACATCGATTTTGTCGATAAATGTGTCTCAGTCGAACTTTGCCTTGCCTCGGTCTAAATCTGCCCAAGTTGTGTTACAAAATCGTCCCGCCTTATTTGGGCTTTGTTAGAAGATCGGTTCGCAGTCGGGATGTGTCCAGGGTCGTCGTCTGACCTCGTCCGATCTGTGTCAGGATCGTCGTCCGACCTTCTCCGGGCTGTGCCAGGGTCGTTGACTGACCTCGTCCGATCTGTGTCAGGATCGTTGTTTGACCTTCTCCGAGCTGTATCAAGGTCGTCGTGTGACCTCCTCTGTGTCAGGGTCTTCGTCTGACCGTCTCCGAGCTGTGCCAGGGTCGTCGTCTGGCGTCACCCGAGCCGTGTTAGAATCTCGTCTGACCTCTTCCGAGCCGTGTTAGGATCGCCGTCTGACCTCGTCCGAGCCGTGTCAGGATCGTCGCCTGACCTCGTCCGATCCCTGCCAGGATCGTCGTCTGGCGTCGCCCGAGCCGTGCTAGGATCGTCGTCTGACCTCGTCCGAGCCTCGTCAGGATCGTCGCCTGACCTCCTCCGAGCTGTGTCAGGGTCGTCGTGTGACCTCCTCCGAGCTTTGCCAGGATCGTTGTCTGACCTCGTCCGAGCCGTGTCAGGATCGTCGTCCGACCTTCTCCGGGCTGTGTCAAGGTCGTCGTTTGATCTCCTCCGAGCTGTGTCAGGGTCGTCTTCTGACCTCCTCCGAGCCGTGTCAGGGTCGCCGCCTGACCTCATCCGAGCCGTGTCA
>NW_023597054.1:30684909-30694499 GCF_011947565.3 Pollicipes pollicipes
GAGAGAGAATCGGCTGACTCTCGGCTGATTTCTACCGGCTAACTCGGTGACGCTTATCTGCCAGGCCTGCTTGTTTCAGCGTGACACGTCAGGGGCTACACGCAATTTTATCGTGGCTGTGAGGCGCGACGGGCGACGACCCGGTATTGTGATCGGGCAGAATTAAATCGTCGGCGATCGTTTACGTTGAGCCTCTTGTCGAAGCTAAAACGGTTACGATGACATGCGGCCTGTGGCGTGCATTGGGGATTGCAACCTGGCTAAAGCGCAGCGGCTATTTATATATATATATATATATATATATATATATATATATATATATATATATATATAATTTTAAGATCAATATTGCACTTTAAACATGCAGTCACAGGCACCGTATACTTATCAAAGTTCAGTTTTATGGTATTCCCACCAAATACATGGTTGAGGCACTTGAAAAATAGCATTCGCATGTTGAATGTTGGAACTTCAGACAAACTTCTGATCACTGGTAGTTTTGCATTTTTATCAATCAAGTTAAAATGTCACTAGTCCGTTAGTTTGCATTACGCGCAAGGCGGACATCCTATCAGTTGATGTCGTAGAGTGTCAGTTATGTAAGATGTGTGCTTTGCATGTTGAAGATGGCTGCCATGTCTGTGACGTATTATGCTTCAAGTGTGGCGAGGCGTCTTTGGTCTATGGTATGAGCAAGTATGATAGTGTTCATGACTATTTCTGGTGAGTATTTCTGGTGAGTGGGATGCTCTGGTGTACACGCGCACGTGTTTTCGGTGCCCCTTCCGCATGCGCATGGTTAAATGTTGCCTGACTCCAACTAGTCCCGACTGAGACTAGCAGCAGTCAGGCAAGTGTGGTCTACTTTGCGGGTTTCACAGCCCCCGACAGCGTATTGGAAATAGTAAACTGGATTGGTCTGTTTTACCTTATCTTCATTTTGGATGGTGTTATTTTTCTTATCCGAGACGATGCTTTTGGACGTTTTTGTAGCATATAGCAAACATTTATTGTTTTCGTTGATCAATGGGGGCACAGTGTTTGAAGACAAAGTCACGCAATGCTCTCTGATCAGTTTTCCATGAAAGGACCAAAGTAATTTTGTAACAAAAAAGCTTCAATGTTCCATGATGACTGCAAGATGAATTATTTTGTTTGGAAATTTCTAGGAAGCGATCGAGTAAGGATTTCGTGCCATTGTCAACGCCAGTGTTTGTGTAACTGCTATTGATGATCATCTGCCGTAGTCGGTCTAGCTAGCTACATGGATCAAAACATCTTTCCTGGTGATCAAAATAATCTGAAACAAAGCAATGATTGGCTGAAACAGATCAATGCAGTTTGCTGTTTTCAAGGTGCTGCCAGGGACTATAAAATCTGCAAAGTAAACTATATTGATCTGACTGCTACAAGTATGAGCCGTCGTTTAACCATGCACCTTGCGGAAGGGGCACCGAAAACATATGCACGTACACACTAAAGCAGCCCACTGACCAGAAATACGATAGCCATAAACACTACCATACTTGTGCACACCAAAGACCACAAACGCTTCGTCACACTTGAAACATTATGCATCAGACATCTTGTACCCATCATCGACATACAAAACGAGCAGCTCACACAACTACCGTTCTGCGACATGCGGCTGTTCGGATTCACCTTTTCCCCGTAATGCAGGACTACCGGACACGCAAAATATGACTTGATTGGTAAAATGTCACACCTTCAACCATCAAAAGTGCGTCTGGGATTTAAGTAGGTAGCAAACAAATGTTAGTTCTTGAGTGACCCGACCATGATGTGATGGGAATATGATAAAACCAAACCATTTGAACATGTACTGTTTTTGTGACTGCATGCTTAAAGTGCAATATTTCTCTTGCAAATAATCATGGGACTGATTGAAGCGTTGAAAGAATAGTGAACATTAGTAACATTCTTTACCAGAGCACCGAAAGAGACCAACGCATCGTACGAAGCCTTGAAGAAGAGGGTTAAAGAACCCTCCCCCAAGGAAAATCATTGGATGAGTCCATCTTCGTTTTCTTAATGCTTTTCAACGACTTCAACTGGAACAGAAGCCCGAACCCGCCGGAAATGTAACTCCGCTTGTATTTTTAAGTCAACAAACTGAAGAACCAGTCATTAAGTAACTACACAGGGTAAACGTTTTTCAGTGCTTTCAAATATTCACTTTACAATTGTTCAGTGGACTGTTTTTGAACTGATAGCACTTGGGGATCTCGCCAAAATTATGTTTTGGGCTCTACGGAGATAAAGAAGATAAAATAGATGGTGAGGACTCCGTGAACGTAGATTGCAGATCGAAACGGGATCACGGGTGCGTATGTACATTGCCAACCCACATTCTTTTGGGAATGTTCAACTATCCTCAATGATTGAATAGCTGAAAATATAATCAGATAGCCATGAACTTGCAAGTCATAGAAACAAAATCCTCGACTTCCGGCGTTGCAGTTTCCGAAGGTCTCATGGGTCGTCCCCTCCCCCTCTGGCTAACACCAGGCGGTGGTCAACAGGCGACAAGAGCAATGACACATCTGAAAAGGTGCTTTTCGATGTATTACGACATCAATTAGTGCGTTTAGAGGGCATTCCAGAAGAACACTTCATCTGCACGATTGTTGGATTGTCAATAAAAGCGAATTATGCGTTTACAGCACTGCGAAATGTCTAGGAATCTGGCTGTGGGAGCTGGAAAAGTAGAGAAAAAACTTTCACATCTTTGCCGTTGTGAACTTTCCGCTGATCCCCAGAGGTCAATTTCAAAATAATAGAGGTGATATGTACATCACGTTCTAGTCTTTAAGCGATACAGATGTATTTTGAATTTTGGGGGAGAATTGTTTCACAACAGCCGTTCTCGCGCGCCCGGTGCCCGCCGTCTGGTGCTATCTGCGGCGACCGACGCTGCTTGGTATACATAACAGTTCTTACATCCGATATTGCTGCTCTGTATATCTCAACTTCTATCATTCGGCACCATATATATATATATATATATATATATATATATATATATATATATATATATATATATATATATATATATATATATATATGTATATATATATGTATATATATATACATATATATATATATATATGTATTATATATATGTATATATATATATATGTATATATATACATATATATATATATATATATATATATATATATATACATGTGTATATATATATATATATATATATATATATATATATATATATATATATGTGTGCAATGTGCCACCTGTTTGAACCACCTGTTTGTTTGATGACGATGATGATGCTTGAACCACCTGTCTCTTGACTATGACGTTTTCCTATTTTGAGCGGTGCGGTCGGCTGGGCGGTGAAGTCATGCGGTGGCGAATCCGTCTCGTATCACACACACACCGGAGGGGTGTAGTCTAGCGAAACAGGTTTGGGGCTTTTCCCGGATTAGAGCTAACTACCACTCAATGACTGGGAGCTTGAGTCTCGCCTAGTCGAATAGAAAGCTACACCTCTGCTGAAATACGTTTTCTCGCTCCGCCTCGGCGTGCGGTGCTAGCGCCGGGCATCACGATGATTTTGTTGGGCTTCGATGGACGAGGCCAGGTTTCGGCGATCGACGCAGGGTCGATGTTATGCGAATGTAGACGTTGTTGGACGCGTGTGGCTTCCGGAATAAACAGTGTGGGTTGATGTGCGCAACTATTAAAGGCCACCAAGGAAATGCCCAGCCGTAGCCGCAAGGTGAGCTTCAGGTTGAAATGCAACATTATGTTGGGCATGATCGAGACGCCTAATGTCGCTTTGCTGATGACAGTCGAACAATTAAAGCTAATTGTTTAGTTGGGTGGTTTTGATCGTCAGGTTTTCAAAGTGTTTCATTGAATATTCATGTCGTACTGTGGGGTGGTCACATTTCAAGAATCGAGTGTTTAAGGGCTGTGAGGTCGCAAAGGCTTAAGGAACGTAGCACCTAGTAAATTCGTCACGTTTTTGGGTGCGAACTTGTGACCTCTTGGTTTGTTTAACCGAACTTGGTTTGTTTAAACACTCACCCCGGGAGACGACTTGAAAAACTTTCGCTCGGGTGTAGTGGGAGGGGGTCAAATTGAACCCTAAGATCTGAAAAAATCAAGAAATTAGAAACACAAAATTTTCACGGTGAATTGGCCTGCATGTGAACTCACTTGTGCCGATATTAAAAGTCTGTAGGCCATGACCTTCGAGCCAAATAAGGTCAAACAATGTCATACTCAAACTCCAGATTAGTGTCAAGAGTGGCCGTAGATCTCCTCATGAAGTCGCCGTGAACGTAGACAGTTGTTCTAAGCAAAAGATCCCAGGTGTTGATTGACGGTCAGACCCTAGAAAATCATTATAACAAAAATCGTGCCAGATAGTTTTGATTTTTGCATGTGAATGAGTGTCAAATATTACGCTACGTTTGTGCTGTTTCTAACAAAGCTGTTTATCTGTGTCATTTTTGGCCAGTGACCTGTTCTCACTATTGAGAACTCCATAAGAAATGGCTATCGCAGTCTCTGCTATCATTTTCTGGAGTAGTTCTAGAGAGTTCTGTTGCGGTCTCTGTTATAACTATATTTGAAATGAGCGTCAGTAACTGCTCCATACAGTATGTTCTAGAGTAGTAAAATAGACTGGTTTTGACCTCGTCCTGACCTTTAAACCTGGTCATAGGACAATCAACTTTATTGTAATCCTAAATTACAATTTTTGTTTGCCTAGAAAATTATTACAAAGATGCACGGTTTCGTCTAACAGTCCGTTGTCGCATCAGATTGAGCGATTCTCCAGAAAGTGTCGTCGCTGACAGCCACGGCCCGCCCTGAACCCGCCGTAGGTCAGTGACCTTATAATGTACATCTATTTTTGATACCAAACGATCTGCTATTCAATTGCTTACCACTAAGCAAAGTTTAGCGCAGGTACACTGCGGCATTCACAAATAATTCCCCCAAAACATTCGGGAGCCAAGTTGAACCCCTACCCGAGTTTCTGATAGTTTTCCGATGACACGTCGTGGCAAATTTCGCAGCGAACGCAGCTTGTTGCACTCTAAAGAACTTGCAACATTGCCGAACAATGCAAAAAACTCGGGCAAAAGCCCACAACTAAACCAGTGTCGTCAAGAGACATTAATTTTGCAATTCAGACATGCAAAATGCAGCAGGGATAGAACATGCTCCAGTACACATGGTACGTACGCGGAGCTCTAAAAGTTTGACGAGCTCTGTCAGCTGCAGTCAACTAAAACTGACATTGCAGTTTGTACTTTCTTTGTTTGTTTTACCTGTGAAACAACTGTCAGAAACCTTCAAAGTTCATTTAAAGTTGGGTTCTCATCTGTAAGGTTCTCCTTGGGCTTGGACTCCAGAAGGTTGAGGGGAACTCATCATTGGGGGGAAAATTGGGCTTGGGGGGGAAGTAGCCCATCCAAAAGAATATGAATCGGCATCCGTATTGCCAGCACGTTCCCTGGCCGGAAGAACGATGCAGTCGAGTTGGCATTTGTCATCCTTATGTTTCCTATATGAGACCAAACGACGTCGACTTCCGCGAACATTTTCACGGAAATGTGCGTTATGTATCTAGGAGATCTGAATTAGCTCCTTTGCTCTTGTGCAACTTTGAGTATTTCCCAGAATTCAAGATAGCGGCCGCCGCCTATGAATGCTGCTCAAGTTTCAAAGTGTTATTTCGACGACTCGGAGGGTCGTGTGATACCGTTTTGAGGGTTTTTGATGTAACGCTGCCCATTTCTGCAGCTATTATTTATGTATGAGTTCAAAGTCAAGATCAACTCAAATTCAACGGTCGAACTTGCTCATAAATCTCTAAAGCTACCTCTTTTGATCACTTTTACTTTTTGTTTTCTTTTCATACTCACTGTGAGGGTACAACTCGCAACAGCTGAATGTCTTGTTAACCATAATAATATGAAATTGTCCTATATGCGCCATAGATGTACCATGGAAGACTATGATACATACATACTAGACACGTACTATCTGATGTACTATATATAGCTGATGTACCGTTCAGAAACCCGTCCATAGGAGTGTCCCACAACTCTGCCAGGACGCGATATTTATCTCTCAAATCATGCTACTGGAGCTCTACATCGAGAAGCAGAAACAAAAAAAACGAGAAAATCTTCACGTGCCCTATAGCAGCGATTCTCCAAAAGCTGCTGAGACTCTCCATTTTAGTGCCTTAGATTTGACGCAAAACTGTCCTGCTGTCCTAGGAACGGTGTGTAACCTAACAACTAGACCCAGGCAGCTGAGGTGCAGGGTCATACAGTGTAAGATCGCAAAGAAGCATAGTTAACTCAGTTCTAGAACCTCTGGGACTAGAGTGTCAGCCGACTTACACGCAGTGGGGTGATTTATCTGCATCATGCGGACGCCCGATAACATGTGTCTTGTTGACAAGCGTTTCCGTGTGCTGCTCCGTGCAACCCTGCTTCGTCCATCGAGGAAACCTGCCTGCATCCGCCAGGTCGGGTGCTCCTTGCTGACTTCAGGCAGTCGCTCAGCTCCGGTATGACCTGTTGCCATGGAGTAGAAAATCTGCAGCAGCACGGCGATCATGAGGCGGTATGCCCTAGTTCATTCTATTCACGAATCATTCCGACAAGTGGCTTATTGTTTGATTTGGTACCATTACAATGGTAGCGTAAATGCAATATCAAAGCATGACAACAACGCGACCACATTCGCACGTCATCATACACTCAGTCGTTCCCATAACTTCGTCAAAAACAAGATCATTAGCAAAATGCGAGTTGTCAACACCTGCTATACAAAGCCAAGCGAGCAATGATTACACGACGGGACCGTCTGAATCCTCTAACTTTTTACAAAACCCATAGCGAATGCGAGAGGTGATGATGGCCGGCGGCAGGCGGCTCCAGGATGAGGCCGCGCAATGCAAGAAAGTCCTGCGTGCCACCGACAGGCGAGGAGCTGGCAGAGCAAGGGCGCTCGGGTGGCACGCTGGCATACAGCTGCACGTCGGGTGCACAGGGGCCGGATCGCCACCGGGGCGTGCGAGTCATAAAGGGTCCTGAATACAGAGAGGCCGTCGCGGCTGGTGACGAGGCCAGTAACACCACGCCAGCCCAACGCAACCCAGCCCAACAGTCACCGCCATTGAATCTTGCCGACGAGCACCGGTGACAACCCTGGCCTCAAAGTTTATCGCCCCTTGCACTCCGTTTAGGTGACGCGCTGCAGTCCCACCGCAGATTGAGATGCAATAGCTGAGATGAGGGAATAGATGGGGCTGGATGAGAAGCTTACGATCCTCGGGCGTAAGGTGGTGACGAATTTTATACAGGCAGAAAAGGATGTAGTCGCACTTTTTAAAAACTTGGGATGTATGCATTTCCCAGGAAAGCATGCTTTCAATCGTATTTTCCACCATCTTCACGGACAGCGAAAGGCTTTAATTTTTGTTCCGCAATGTCACGGTGAAAAGATGAGGTTTGCTTCAGGAATCGCTGAGTGCCAAGAAGGACAATGGCTGTTTTGGTAAGAGTCATCTTCGATGTTCGATGTGAAGTAGGACTGAACCACTTGGATGGATTCGTCCTGGCGGGATTTCAAAACGGAAAGTTTGTCTGGGTGAGCGCATTCTAGCAATCTGGTGTCGGACAGTATACGCCCGTGAGGGAGATAAGATAGAAGGTCGTTCGTGAAGATGCTGAAGAGGATAGGGCTGGCCAAAGATTCCTGAGGGCCGCCGTACGTCAGTGAGTCAGTGGAAGAGAGAAGCGACCGCCTCTCACCACCTGCCACCGACCAGCGAGGGAGCTCTCAAACCCTTTCGGATCAATGCCACACCACTGCAGATTCGTCAGAGGGACGTCATGGTGGACGCTGTCAAAGGCACAATGTAGATCAATGAAGGTGATAGCGGCAATCACTCAACGGCTTTGACCATTGCGCCCTCTGTTGAGTGGCTGGGTCTGTAAGCGTACTGTGATGGAACTAATATGCAAGGCATGTATTGGCACGCCGTCAAGTACCACCGCTCTGAATGATGACAGTTCGCTCAAAGCCCTTGAAAGTTAGGCAAAGTCGCAGGAAGTAATCTTAGATTGGCAGTGGCCAGACACGGTGGCCTTGGCGGAAGAGTGGAACTGCCAAGAGTGTCCGCTGCCAGTTCAGCAATGGTGTGTGGGCCGACTGAAGTGAAGAACCGGAAACCCAAGTGCCTTAGGATGTTGGTCCAGCCAAAGAAAATGTCACACATCCCAGAGTAATTAGAAAAGGACAGAATGTGTTTGAACAAAGTGTGCTAGCCACGGTCCTGCAATTTTGTCTTTCACAAAGCCGGTTTATGAAATGCGAGCGCCCTGCGAACGATAGCCAAATGGTATCGTTTTGCCCATGATGTCAAATTCTGATTTTCCTTTCGCTGCAAGTTGTTAAGTGCCTTTTCGACGGACATTATGCAAATAAGGCAGTAATAATACATTGTTCCTTGCAGAAAACGGTAGAATGGAGAGAACGAGGCGTTGATGTTTTGGCCACATGTCTTTATCGAAACGAGCACAACTAGTTAAATCATGCCTAGTGCTACACTACACTGATATTCGTATGCTGTCACATATATATATATATATATATATATATGCATATATATATATATATATATATATATATATATATATTATAATAATATATGTGTGTGTGGTGTGTGTTTGTGGGTGTGTGTGTGTGTGTGTGTGTGTGTGTGTGTGTGTGTGTGTGTGTGTGTGTGTGTGTGTGTGTGGTGGTGTGTGTGTGTGTGGGTGTGTGTGTGTGTGTGTGTGGTGTGTGTGGCGTGTGTGTGTGTGTGTGTGGACACTAAAATTTATACTTCTACGTACTACCAATATTCGTTTCGACAAAGACATGTTGCCGAAACATTAACGCATCTCTCTCCATTCTCTTGTATTTTTTTTTTACCAAGGACGGGACTATTGCTGCTGCCCTATTTGCCTTTCACTGCTTTGACATTGTCACTTGACCATCATTTAGCAAATTTTCTAAGCTGTTTGCATGCAACTTCATTCGTCTTAAGTTATCAGCAGCGTACAGGCGTCGTCAGGGACCGTGCAACAGACATCATCTAGATGCCAATTGACTACAGTTTCATTGAACGCAAATTAAATGCGCTATAAAAATTGGCTTTCAAATTCAGAAGCCAGAGTGTTTCGAGTTTCAGAGTGAAAAAATAACAGTTGAGAACGTTTCTAGGTACCTATCTCCTCCATCTATCCGCCCATCTCAGTTCAAAAACCCCACACGAGGGTACACAGATTCCTTTTAAGACACCCTCAGCCACAACCACGCACTACTTGTGTTTACCATGTGCGGCAGCATTTAACAAAACACGCGACTGTTTGAAAAAAAATCGGACATAAGCAGTCATTTTCCGTCGTGCCCGGGGCCACCTGCCGCGCCGCTGATCATTGGCTGCGACGAATCGCCGCAAGGGGCATTGCAACAGCGCTGCCAATTCGCTGAACAGAAAGCAAAAGAGCGTTCTCGACTGCCAT
>NW_023597054.1:30695499-30736951 GCF_011947565.3 Pollicipes pollicipes
CTTTCTCTCTCTCTCTCTCTCTCCCCCCCCCCCTCCTCTCACTCTCTCCTTCTCTCCTCTCCTCTCTCTCCTCCCTCTCTCTCCCCTCTCTCTCCTCTCTCTCTCTCCTCCTTCTTTCTTCTCTCCCCCCTCTCTCTTCTTCTCTCTCTCTATCTCTCTCCCCCCCCCTTCTCTCCTCTCTCTCTCTCTCTCTCTCTCTCCTCTCTCTTCTCTCTCTCTATCTCTATCTCCTCTCTCTATCTCTCTCTCTGTGTGCGTGTGCGTGTGCGTATATGTGTGTGTGTGTGTGTGCGCGCGCGCGCGCCTATGTGTGTGCGTGTGTGTCCCTTTTAACCTTTTTAAAACTATTCGGTGGCACGTGCTGCAAATGCAACAAAACAAACTCGCACTCCTGGCAGGCTTTCCTGGCTTTCCTAGCTTTCATGGTCCCTGTTCAGGGTTGGCGATGGTATTGTGGTTAAGCTATGCGTCTGGGAAACCAGAGCTATGAGGTACGATTCCACGTGATGCGCACACTTCTTCCCAGGGTGAGAGGCAGTCGACGTTATATAGTCTCAGCAGCTGAGTGCGTCGTAAAACCGCAATCCCCAGTCACAGCGTCCCAGTTTTTAGGTATGCAGCAGTTACGGCGCTTACATACTTAGAAGTGATTCACAATTAATGATCCTCGAAGCCCTTCTTGCTCCACACAGCATCGATGTGAGCATGAAAGGGAATGTTTCATATCTGAAGATACCGAAGCGAGCATCAGATGTGATGAAGTAAGCTCACTGACAACTATTGGTACTTCGTTTTTAAGTGGAAAATACTGCTCTAAACAACATAATTCTCTGTTTAGTAAATATGCCCCTCAGCGCGTTATGGTTTGATTGCGTCACCGTACCTTGCACAACGTTGATTAAGGGCGAATTGATGGCCGTTTTATTCGGAAATTGCGCTCACGAACACCAGGTATGAACGCTTCAACAATTACGTTTTTTTTGGCGCTGATTGCCGCATGGCTTATGGAATGGCAGGCTCTGAATGACATTATTATGCCATCATGAACACCAAGGTGACTTTGAAATATTCTCCCCGATATACCTTTTCCCCATTTTCGCGGCCGTGCAGCTCAAACACTAGAGCGGCATAGGTCTTGAGAAGGGCAGGATTGTGAAACGGCACCAAAATGTCTTCGAAATAATTATTTCAGTGCAAACTCCCATATTATGTGGAACACTCATTTAATGGTACAGCCAGCATCCAACGTACAGAGCCGAACCGTACGGCTGATTGCCAGGTCTGGTGTTCTAGAATTTGGGTGAACTTGAGGCATGAACTTGAGGAATGCAAATGTACATACTCCAGACGCTCCAGACGCTACATACTCCTCGTTTAACATAATAAACAAATTCTTAGTTCGAACACGTGGCTTAGCTACTGAATGTCAAGGAAACTGCATAAAAACAACCGGTCGGAGCGTGTAGCATATACTAAAACTTCATGGAAACATTTTAAAGGCTTCCCAGCGCGTAATCCATCGTAAGAACGGCTGCTATATTGACACGCATACAGATTGTATGTGAGCCTGCATACAATTCGCACAGGGACATGTCGGATGAACTCCTGTCGTGCGACGCTGCTGGTATCCAAAACTGAGGATTCTCTCAGTGCACGACGCTCTAACGCCTACCCAGCATACGCCACCGGAGATAGTTGAACGGGTCACCCTAGCATAGCTGCCAGCTCACGATGTTCAGAGCTCTTCCAATGTAAGACGTTTTGACGTCACCCAGTACGCAGCGCTAGAGAGTCTTCCGGCGTGCGGTTCTGGAGCCTCTTCTAATGTATAACTTAAACATTTCCCCCAAGCAAAACAGTGTGCTGCAACTAGCTCTGGGTGCAGGGCACCAAACACTCTCCCATTGCACGGTACATGGGCCCCTCCCAGTATGCGATGCTGCCACCTTTCCCAGTGCAAACAGTGAAGCCCGCACGAGCTTGGCTACCTGTAACGCTTGATATATCAGAGTTATATACTTCGGTCATGTCAGCCTAGCTTCTAACATGACTTTCACTGGGCTGTCGGGTCGCAGTTTTTTCAGAACGAGCCAAGAAACGGCTTAAGCTTTCCCGGAGGCGAATTCCAAACTTTTGCAAAGTGTGCGGAAGTAATGGGCACTCGCGCACAGGACGTACGCGGAACGTGTGTCCCCTTCCCTCGGAGAGAGTGTGCTCCTTATAGTCCGTGAGGGATCCAGGATACGGGTACACTCGGGAGTGGCACGCTTCGATAAGGAATGGAAGGATAAGAAAGCAATGATTGGTCCCACGGCCACGTATCATGACGTCTACGCGTTGAAACATAAATTCGGCAGTTTTCGAAAGTTTACACGTTTTTGCAATATTGCAGCACCCAGTGCGCCAAGCGACTCGAGAATGCCATGGTTTAACAGGCAATCTAGCGAGCAATCACGTGTTGCAAGGTGTGGTGTCGCACGTGCCACGTTGCACGTGCACTCTAGCTGCGAAGATCCCCTTTGCTGATTTCGTCCGTTTTTACGTGTTACGCCACACTTCCGCACTCAGGGCACTTAGCCATAAAGGACTGGTATGCCGCGATAAGGAACTAAACGGCCTGTCGTGTGTGTGTGTGTGTGTGTGTGTGTGTGTGTGTGTGTGTGTGTGTGTGTGTGTGTGTGTGTGTGTGTGTGTGTGTGTGTGTGTGTGTGTGTGTGTGTGTGTGTGTGTGTGTGCAAGTGCGTGTATCCACAGGTTACGTGTCATACACGCTCCGGAAAGATTGAATTTCGTATTTTCACAGGCTTAAAAGTGTCATGACACATAGCAGCACCCAGGGCACCCAGCGACTGGGGAGGGGCATGCGTTGATAGGAATTAGAACAGAAAATCACGTTGCATGAACTGTCATGTCGCATGTGCTGCGTGTCATTCATACACGGGCCAGCAAGATAGATTTTGCCGTTACCGACCTTTTCACATTTCGCGACATGTCACGGCAACCAGGGCAGCTAGAGCCGTGATTTATAATGAAAAAACATAAATGACTGAAATTTCTACGTTTTTCGTTACGAACTTTTACATAATCTCAGAAATATGTAATTGATGGTGACATCCCTTCTGCATGTGCATTTTCGTAGTATATGTCTTATCTAGTATACAGTACACACACACACACACACACACACACACACATATATATATATATATATATATATATATATATATATATATATATATATACATTGTGTACTAGACTCTAATATATATCTATAAAATAAGAAGACTAATATAAAGACGAATAAATATAATATAAAGGCTCTAATATAATATAGACACTAATGTAACGTAAAGGCGCAAATATATATATATATATATATATATATATATATATATATAATCTGGTATTTATACAGTATATGTCTAATGAAGCCTAGTCCCGCTGTATCTTGCACGTCATGTTATTGCTGCATTGGATATTGGCAATGATGTTCCGTGAAAAGATAGTTCTTATTTTTTCGACAATTGCTACTATGTGAGGCAAGAATGTTTGCGCTTAATTCCATATTTATTTACTCCCTGCTTTGCCTCACACGGGGCTCGCCTCCGAAAACCAACTCCCACGCGACAAGTCGTGATCTGTCTGTGGCTCGGTGCTGGACGACTACAGCGCTTGAGAAACTCAAGGCGAGAAACTTCCCCGCCCGACCAATAGCAGCACTTTTATCCACGCGCTTCACGACAGGCGGGTCGGCGCGAATAAAAATGGCGCTAACGATGAGCTGATCGGCCAAGACAACCGATGGCCATAATCGCGTAAGCCAGATTGCAGCGAACTCGACTTCCTATGAGACCAAGATAAATATAACCACGCTGTACAATGTACAGCGTGGTTATATTTATGTACAATATGGATGTGATAACAAAAGCTTTTAATATGCACAGTTCGTTTCATTGCTTTGCTAAGTCTTTGGTAATGGAGGTAGGTACACCGTGTGCTCAGGGCAAGGGCAACACGGAGCACTACGAGCGGTACTTATTGCAAATGCTCTTGAAACGGGAGGCGCGATGAGGCATGCGATAGGCGTCTGGCAGCAGACCGTATGTAGCAACACAACGTGCGTACCTGTTCGCGTGTGTACATGAGCCGTTGATGGGCACCTGTTGGCTTGAAGGAAACATGCGCTTAGAGCCTGGGTGGGGAGAGTAGAGGCAGCATGGCCCAGTACACACATGTCTCGTGCAAAGGAGGCTCCAGCTACGTAGCATGTACAAATAACACTTCGCGGAATAGTTAATGGGGCTTTGCAGTCACAAACACAACTCGTTGTTACTATCATGCACACAAAAAAGTGACATAAATGGGGCTTACGTATGGAACCGAACGACTAACCACGAAAGCACAACGAGCAACGCATTAAGGCGATGAGGCGTGCCGCGTCAATCGACCTCGGCCGCTGGCGGATCCAGAGTAGTAGGGGGTGGGTGGGACAATGGGGCCATGCCCTTGTGGCGAGGAGACAACAAAATGTCATGGTGAGGGGCACCGAAATCATTCCTTCGGATCCATATAGCCCTTGTTTTCAAATGGCTTCAAAATATCAAGGACACCACAAATGACCACAAATATTCATTTTCGAACGGCGCCGAAATCTCAGGACACCATAACCGGGCCTATAAACTTCATTCTCCATAGGCACCAGCTTCAGGGATACAGCGATGCTGCGCCTCCCAACTCGACGAGATCCTGGATAGGCCCCTGGGCTAGGGGACACCAAAACGGGCAGTTTGGGGCACAATAGTTTTCGTTCCATGGCACCACAACATTTTTTTAAAGAGACCCTCCATCGAAGTTGATCATTCAAATTCCCTAAAACTTTGATTTTAATCAGGGGCCAAAATCTATGCACACCGCAATACCTGCGCCTTTCATCCTGGCCAAATTCTGGATCGGCCTGCTCCATGAGGAAGCACCAAAAAGCTGCAACACCGGACATCATAGCTGTTATTTTCGAGAGGCACACATTTTCCGGGGCTCCACAAAGCAGGAGCAGGTCAAGGGGGGAGGGGGATCATAATTATGCTCCTTCCCTTGGGGCCAGATGAGGTTTCGATGTCCCAAAAGGCATGAAACCTCATCGCAATGTTCATTTTGGAGCCACATAAGTGTACTTTTTAAGTACATTTATGAGACACCAACACGGCATGAACACAACCAAAAGCACGCCATATCCATGTTCTTCACCCAACGCATTACCGCGCGGCGAGCAATCAAGCCCACGTGTCTCAAATGGAACGACGCTTCAAAACACCGTGTAACACACTGACGATGTTCGTCGCAGGATGCTGTGGCCAGCCACGACTCTTACGACTAGTAATAAGCCTAGTTATTTGGTCTTTTATACTGTTTAGTATGTGAAGTGAATCTTGGCTGAAAAATCTGTAAAAAGCACTGACCTGAGGGGCATTGAGAAGGCACTGCCACTTCTGATTTGTGACGTGAGCACTGGTATAGCATAGTTTGTAGTATGTTTCTGTTACCTGCTAGAAACTATGCGATTAAAGCTACTATGTTTGGCAGCACCTTATGGCTCAACTTCCTCATACAGCGAAACGTAAACGTTTCGACGCTGCGTTCTACACATGCCCTACGCTGAAAAGCGTTAGCGTGTACAGACCAATACCGAGCTTTGGGTTTCGTCTAGCTGGAATGATCTATTGTAATATGGCCTTGTCTCTTAAAATTTGTTTTTATTTTCGCAGCTTTGTTACCCTATTGGTTAGCAAAAGTGCCGTACTTGTCACCGATCATATCCGGTAAACCCGAATCTTTTTTCACCCCTGTCCGTGTCTCTGGCTTCCCTGACGCGCAGTAGCTAACGCGGACGCGTTAACAACTGGGGCATGTTTCGGGACATTACAACATTAATTTTCTCTTGTCTTTCCATTAACAAAATCCTGCATTGGCCCATTCCACCAGACGCCTTTCTTTCGGGCCACCAGTGCATTTATTCCCTTGAGGCACCAAATCCAAGTGAGTATTCGAAATACGATTGAAAATGGTCCAAAACTTCCTTTTCAAAGAGCATCAAACTACAGGGCACCACAATTTCCTTGCCTTACATTCTGACGAAATTCTGGTCAGGCTATCTTCGGTGAAATGGCATCAAGAATCTTAATTCTGGGGCTTCAAAACATGTATTTTTGAAAGACACTCAATATCAATTGGAACACCACAGACTGCCCAAACATTCATTTCAAAGTGGTGCAGAATTCCAGGGGCACTTGATAGAATCCTCAGAACTTTATTTTCATGAGAAAAATAATTCAGCACGACCCCCGCCCTCCCCTCCTACCACCTCGACTCCGAGGGTTCCATAGGTCCCAAGGGTCTTTTTTGTTCCCTTGGGGCCAAAGATCAAGGGCCCGGTTTAAGGGTCCGAAGGGCAGGCCAGAGGTCGTGTAGAGGGATCACAGCCCGAGGGCCAAACCCTCAAGTGTCAGAGTACCTCCTAGCAACGATCGGAGGCCCCGTGCGACTGTCCCTATTTGAGTCAGCTGAGTGAGACCGACAATACCAAACGGTTCGTTCCGTGCCATTCTGGGGCCAAGGGGCCATTTCCTAAACAGGGGTAAAGCCAGGGCCACTAAATGTCAATCAGACGGCTTCCTACATTGATCGGGACGCCTGAAGCAGTGAAAGACCTCCAGTACTGGTCAGTGACCACAGCCCTTAACAGGGGACCATGTGTCGACAGTGAGCCCCACATCGGTGTGGAGCACATTTACTGAATAGGAACGAGGATGAAACTCCGTATGTCAGAAGGCCTATTGTGCTGGTATGGTCCCTCTTAACAATGAAAGTATTCGTGAGAAATGACAAGAACTGGTTTACATTTACAGTGGGATATTGGAGTGGCAGAGGACTGTGCCAGTCAGAGGCACCAGCACCGGACGAGGGATCCCCCGCACCGTTTCAACCAGTTGCCGATCAGACGAATTAGTGTCTCGATACTAATTATTGGACTCCCTGTGCTGCTAAAAAGTATGTTTTAATCAGGGGCCCCCTGCGCCAGTCCGTTGCTCGATGTCACAGTCAGGGGGCCAGTCGCATCCGGTTGGATTTGACCGGTCGTGATGCATCCGTCTGAGGATCTCGGTACGGACCATGGGGGCCATCACCAGAATAGCAGCCGCTGGGGACCGCAGGCTGGGATGGAATGCCGCTCAGCTCCTGGCCAGAGCTTTTTACCAGCGCAATTAAGTTGTTGTTTTTTTGGAGTTTACGGGCGCGCCGACTGCGGTGGTCATTTGGCGCCCATAACGAGTGCGATTAAGTTGGTTAACCAGTTGATACTCTGAACGTCATTAGCAGTTGCAACATTGCGAGCAAGGTGGATTACGCTATTGCGCCTTGCGTTCGTGGTACTCTATTTGGTAATCCGTTCCGATTACTAATCTAGAAATTGCATTGGTAAATTACCGGCTCGGGTCACCTTTAAACGCAAAACAATTAATTTCATAAAGTGTTGGAAAGTACCGATTTCCAATGTTTGATCTTTTCAACCCGTCTGTTGACCGCTGTCCGGCGTTGCTGCAATGTTTCGTATCCTACAATGGTGTAACCACATCATTTTTTCCCGACGTTTCAAAGAGCACCTGACGGAGGGGGCACAAAGAAATCGCATGCAGCCCGACCACAATACTCTCCTCACGCGCTCAGCACTCACACAAAACACTGGAATTATATCATCTACACACGGAAAAAGAAACCTCAACAATCTGGACGCATTGCGCATTCATGAACGTACACCACCTCTAAGCTGGCAAATAAATAGATCTATCGAATTATCTCTTTGAAGCATAATCACAAATAACTTATTCAGAGAAGGAACAAGACACTGATGAATGGCGCGGCTATCGGGTCATTGGCATACAAAATTGTGATTTACTGTCCCGATTGTGTTGTTCAGTGTGTGGTGCTAATGATGTGTTCAGCAAGGCTAGAGAACTGTCTGTTATTGCCAAGTCAAAACGACAGTGATTGTTGTTTAGTGAGAAGTTCATTATTGTTTGCATGCTCTTGTTTTATGCTCTGATTTTAGGTGTTTAAGCGGACCGATGTGAAATGAAGAGCCGGATGTATAGGAGCGCCAGTTACTGGTCATATACCGTGCAAGTCCTGTGAGCTTCGTCTGTCTGTCGACAAAAAATATACGCATACATACACACGTACACATGCACACACCCACACACCCACACCCACGCCCACACACGCACACCCACACACACAACACAACGCCCCCCCCCCCCCGACACACACACCCACGCCCACACCCACATCCACCCACACCCATATATATATATATATATATATATATATATATATATATATATATATATATACACATATAAATCGAGAGAAAGCACCGGCCAAAACTGACAAGACACCATATCGGAGTGATCAGAAGCAGTAAACGCCACGGCAACAGCATCTACACACATCTACACCACCAAAATACTAGAAAATTGGAGAAAACCTCTTGCTTTGTGAGCGTCTTGGAGCTTAGGGTTCCCTACCCTAAAATCGTCGTGTTTAGGCGATTGTATTTTAAAGTTCTTATGCATGCGATTTGTATACGGCAACCTACCTTGTTGTGCGCAGCTCTGGAAACTAAGGTGCGGTACGTATTCAAATGCATAGAGCTTGTTCGTTTTCTCCAGATCATGGTGAATCCTGTCATTTTGGGGCTAAGTATTTTGGAGAAAACATGGCAACATGCACTCAACTGGCTGCCAATTACCGGCTAAAGCATGCTTTTAAATCAAGTTTGTGCTTGCAAGCACAAACTTGATTCCTGGCTTGCATGCGGCCAACCGATTAGCTGATGAGATCAACTGTCACAAATTCGATGACCAACGGAAATAATATGCGTAACGTCGGCGGCGGATAAAATTCTGTTAGATAATTTCACGTACAAATTCATCGACGAGATTGCCATCGGCGCAGATTTCTGCATTAGTCAGTAAGACGTAAAGCCGCAATCAAAACTATCACGATTTAGGTTCCAGTCAACGGCAAAGGTCCTCCTATTGTGGGGAAAACCCGAGACCAACAGGGACGGCACCTGAGCGATCGAAGCTGCCGCAGGCCAACAAAGAGGCTCCCGCGAGCAGCGTGGGATCCGTAGAGAGAGCGAGAAAAACCTAACACCAATATGGTGGAGCCCCTGAACGATAGGGAGCACCCCCGCGGGCTAGCATATTGGGTCCGGCCAGATCAAAGGATATTCTGAGCAAAGGAGAATAACTCAAGGTGCATGTGTGTTCATTAATTAATGCCCCAGTGTGATCAAGAGATTCCCTAGGTAGCTTAACAGAGAGGGCTCTGAAAAGTGCAGGGTCCTCAGCAAATATGCTCAAAGGGAAGAGCCATAGATCAATGAAGAGGGCCCCTGAGCATCGGGTGCCTCGGTGCGTTACGTTATATGATATGGGCTCCAACAACAGCACAGGGTCCTCCAAGGAAGTGGAAAGAACCCGATAGATAGCTCATATATATATATATATATATATATATATATATATATATATATATATATATATATATATATATACATACATATATGAGCTATCTATCTATCTATCTATCTATATATATATATATATACATACATATATGAGCTATCTATCTATATATATATATATATATATATATATATATATATATATATTTGCATATATATGCGTATATACCATATGAAGAGCCCCTGAGCAACCTAGTGCACCCCGGCATATGGGACCCCGGCAGCAGCAGCGAGACGAGAGCCCGCCTGCCCTGCGGGTGCAGCGGTCCCGACCGAGCCCACGCCGGCCGCGATATCTCCGGCCGCGGCGCCCCCGGCGCGCTTACGCTCAGTCCGCCGGCGAGCCCCGGGGCGCGGCCGCACGCAGGCCGGACACGGCCGCCAGGCGCCAAGGTAATTCATAGTAACCATGTACCGCTACATCTTTGCCGTGATTATCAGTGGAATGCCAGGTTGATTATGTCATCTGTTGACAAAAGAGGAAAGTGACAGCGGGAGTCGACAGAAACATGTTACGGTAGAGTCAGCTAGTGGCAGAAATCAAATTAACCCGAGTGCCGTGAACGCTGGATGCTATGAACGCCGGATGTTACAGCTTTGGATGTTGCGCGCTTGGACGTCGTAAACGCCTCCAATGGGCACGGAAATGTGCGCATGTTGGATGTTAAGAGCGCCGGATGTTGTGACCTTGGATGATATGACCACTGGACGCTACAACCTTGGACGTTTTGATGTATCCCCGACCCGGCTCCTGTTCCGCAGCGCTGCTGGTCTTCTACGTGCCGTCCGAGTCGGGGGAGAAAGTGACGCTGGGCATCTCTGCCGTGCTGTCTATGACCGTCTTCCTGATGACTATCCGCGAGAGTCTACCGCCCACTGAGAAGACGCCGCTCATCAGTGAGTGGAGTTATGCAGGCTGGATGACCCAGCGGGATGGGTCCAGGGCCGGTGCCGGCGCGGACTGAGCATCTCATCGGCGCAGTAATCGGAATTGGCCAAAATCCAATTAAGCAATCTGACAACGACCTTGAAGCCCGTGAGTCTTGATTCTTCATATCGTCAACCTCAGCCAGGTCGCTGAAGCTTGCTTCTCGAACGCATGAAGAGAAATGGTTGCTATGCATTCGATTGTCACTCTGAGGGTGCGAAAGCATGTGGGCAGCTCTTTGCAAAGCATCCCAAATTTTCAACTCACAACGCCAGCCTGAGGGTCCAGAGATAAATGTGTTTCGCGAAGTACGATGGGTGATGGAGTGTGCTTTTTACTGTGTCCATATCTCGTTGCGTTTGACGTGGGTTCAGATCTTGGGTTATTTAGTGAGATACTGCATGTCGCTTGATTTGATGGGGGTGCTAAATCTTATTTGAATCACAGCCGCTCTCTGCGCGAACTCCTGACTGCTCGGCCAAGGCCTGATGTTGGTTGAAAGGCTGGCCTGGCGTTTTCGAGAGCTCTTTCTACTGTCTCAGCCGCAGCACATTGCTACCGGAAATGGCAGCGTTAGAAGAAATGCATTTCAAATGGACGCTTGTAAATCCACTCATGAGTGCATTGGCTCAGAGCAGCTCCTCCATGCGTAAATGTACTACGCAGTGGATATGTACAGATTGCCGCTCTTGTGTAAAGCGACTCAAATCTGAGTGAATTTTCGCCTTGGTGCACTGTTGTGCACATCCACTTGTGAGTAGATCTATATCAATGTAGTAGGCCCACACAAACATACAAGCGACCTCTATGCATCAGGAGGTCCTTTTCTGGAACAGAAGGTCCCTGGAAAATCCTGCCCCTTAACTCAAGATTCGTGGCGCCACGCCTGATGTCAATTGCATCGTGATGTGATGTGCACAGGATACAGAGCGTATTTAACACAGCGACATGGCGAGCTGATCCATGAATTACCGAAACCAGCGAAAAATTTGATTCGAGCAATCGAACAGGCGTGCAAATAGCTAAAATGTGCATTTGTCCAAGCATATCACAAAACTTATATTATTTCCATTACTTAACTTGCATATTTCCGTGCATTATGGAGTCCATAAAGTGCGTTTTAAATTTTGGTGCTGGCTAACAAGGCGTCTGCTTGCGAACACTAGAGGGCTACAAACACACAATGGTCAACAACTGTTAAAAGGAGTGTTCCACACTTGAATGGAGTTTTGTACTGAAATAGCAATTGGGAAAATCATTCGGTTTAGGTCACAACCCTGCCGTTCTGAAAAGCTAAACCACTCTAGTTTCGTAGCTACACACCCCCAGATACGTGCAGATAATTTAGCGGATGCTATTTCAAGGTCATCCTGGTATCTTTGACGTGGTCGTGGACCATGTGGACGTGGCTGCAGTTAGATGTGGGTTTTTTGGCTGTCAGCGAACTTGTTTCCGAGGATGCCGACATAATTAGGAATCCAATAAAGCGGCACCCTCTTTCCAACTCAGTATGATGCGCGTATTCCACATCTGTATGCGGTTTTGAGCTGAGACATCTTGAAGAGCATTCGGTGCAGCTCACATCCCTACCCTTCTAAAGACACAAACCCCTCTAGTTTCTGAGCTACACACCCGCGAATATGTGCAGACTATTTCGTGCATACTATTCCAAGGTCACCCAGGCATCCATGAAGTCATAACAGCGTCATTCAATTTCTGTCACTCCATTGGTCATGCGGTGATCAAGGCCAAGATAAATATAATTAACGAGTTGTTCACATCTGGCGTTCGTAAGCGCGATTTCCAGATATACGTCAATTCGCTCTCAATCCTTGTTTGCAAGGTACGGTGACGCAATCAAACAGCAACGCGTTGAAGAGCATGTTCAATAAACAGAGAAATCATGCTGTCTGGTGCAGTCTTTTCCACTAACGTATACCAGTAGTTATATGTCGGCTTATTTCATCATATGTGACGCTTGCTTAATATCTCCAAATGTGGAACATTCCCTTGAATTGAAATTAGCTGGCATAAACTGATGATTCCAAACGGACAAACTCCATTTTAAAACACAACTTCAAGTATAAAAAAGAACCAGCGGTAAGTTTGCGTATGCTTGTTAATTGAAATTGCCTGACAAAAAGTGATGACTTCAGGAGGAACGAATTCTAGTTTGGCACAGAAATATAAGTTTTAAAAGAATCAGCTAAGGTTACGACTTACTATTTACCTAAGCACAGCTACACATATGTGAGCAGCTGATGATAGCTGATTGCATTTACAACAAATAGCATTAGTAGGTACACCGGCATGTGCTACCTTTCATGAGTTAGGCAGGTGCAGATTAGAAACAGCTGGGGGAAAATTCAAGCCTGGTTGTTGAAGTTGACAGCGATCTTGACCTATGCCTCAGACTGCATATGACATTGGTGGTATGCAAGGGTGTAGTTGCCTGTTCAGTTGGGGGGGGGGGGGGAGATTAAAGCCCGCCAATTTTGGGTTTAGCCTTCAGCCCGCTCCCTCAACTTTGGGATGAAATTTGGCAGAATCAGGGGAAAACCTGTTTGCTGGCATATTTTTGGGACGGGCTCTGCCATTTTTCCCTGTTGGGCATCGCCCATAATGTTGCGAAAGTACGCCCCTGCTGTTCAGAAAATGGCATGGTACAATGGCTGGTGCGCAAACAATGGCAAATTTGGATAAGATCTGGTTGGTGCAAATGTGGAGCATAGCTTCCAATTTGGGTAAGCGTAGCAAAATTTGAGGGCAAAAATTACTGGATTGGATCCGTGACTTGATTCACACATTATCAAATAGGTACATGTCTTCAACCCTCGTGGCTGGCACACCACATTCAACCCCCAAAAACGCACAGGATTCGAAAGGGTTGCTCAGGCGCGCGTCGACGTTGTGTTTAAATACGGAGACCAATGTGCATGCGCAAAAGTGTTTTCATAAATCTGACTCGATATACACAGGAGTCCGATTTAAAAAAAAATCGATTCAGATCTGACGTGATCTACACAGTGAACCATTTTCAGTAAATCGATTCATGAGCTGATGTACACGCTTCCATTTAAAGTTAATGCCCTCCAGGCACAGCGGATGACACAAACAGCCCGAAGCGCAAGGTTTTCATCTGAGTTCCCCGGTGAAACGCAAGTGTGATGATAGTGGTGGTGGTGATTGGCGTCATTGGGCTCGCGCCGAATGCTGTGGACATATTGCTGGTGTGCCAGAGGTGTGCTGATTAGTTACGCATCGAGGAGTACCCATCATGTCTGCAGCTGTTCTCACCAGCGATACCGCTTGCGGTGGGTGGAGCTGCGCGTGAAATATGTATGAGGCAATCTGCATGCTATGAACCCAGAGCTGGCCGTAAATTCCGTATCAGCCAGCGCTCAACAAATATGCTAATGTGCCGAGGACAACGTGCCAAACAAGACGGTTTACTTGATGAGTGGGTGCTATTTATCTAGGCCCGTTCACCAGCCGACCGTGCCGCGCCGCCAGGCCTGTACTACGGCGTCACCATCTGTCTGGTGTCGTTCGCCTCCGGCCTGTCGGTGCTCACCCTCAACATCTTCCACCGGGGCACGCGCGGCGTGGAGGTGCCCCGCCTCGTGCGCACCGTCGTGCTCGGCTTCCTCTCCCGCCTGGTGTTCATCACGTTCGAGAAGTCGCCACTGCACGCCCGGCACCGCAGGGACGCCGCCAACGTGAGTGGCAGGTGCCGTCGGCGGACTCCAAACGACGACGGCTTGCGTGCTTGCTACGTTCGCTCACCAGAAGGGCAAGTAGGAAGGGTACGTTCGCTTACAGTATCGCTACTTCGGCTCAAGATGCAAGTGAGCTATTCATAGAGGGTCGCGGCAGGTGACCGAGTTACTACTTACCGGAGGCATCTTATAGTTCATTATTGAGTCGTGATGGATATGATGCAACGAGGGATAATGTTTATAATGAAAGATGCAACATGTCAAGGATTATTGACACTAAGAGTCACTTAAACCAATAGAAAAGTGCGCCGAAATGCGCTTTTCATGCCACTTTTCAGGCGCTGAAAATAATTATCTTGAAGGGCGTCTCAAATGCCAAGCAAATTTCGAATGATTGCAGCAACATACAGCATTTGCACTTTTCTCGCGGTGCCAGGAGCGGATCCAGGGGGGGGGGGGCACCGGGTCATGCCCCTCCCCTTAAGCCGCGAAGGAACCCATAGGTTCCAAAGGGGCCCATAGTCTGCCGAACAGGTGCAGTTTTATCAAACACAAAACGCAACAAATTGGACATCTTTGGGTTACCAGACGACCAAAAACAGTTGTAAGCAAAAGTGAAGAACCTACGAGAAGAAAAACTTCAACGATTAAAAAGCCGTTAGTTGGGAATTTTGAGCCTCATTACGCTGCCCAGGAGCCCTGCGCTGTTTCCTGTGGACCTATATGCCCGCTTGCGGGGTCGTTCCGATCGTTAAGGAGTCTTCCATGTTGCCCTTGGTTTCTTTGCATGTTCCCTGAGCTGTTGCTGGAACCTTCCTGCTGGCGTGCTGGGGCGCCCTTTTTCAATCTTGGGCCTTCCATGGATTATTTCCTTTCGTTAGAAAGGCTCTGTGGGCTATAGCCGGGCCCCCATAGGTTAGCTTGCCGAGTCCTCTCAGTTGCCCAGCGGCCATTTATGTTGGTCTCGGTTAACCCACCCACACACGGAATATGACCATGGACCCTCTATAGGGGCAAACCCTCTTGTCAGGAGCCAATCTGTTGATCTGTTCGGGCACACTGTTGTATGGGGCCCTCCAAATTGGGTATTGGGTATGTTCTATTTGAACGTAGGGCCCTACAAAGTTGTCGGGTTCCATCTGTTAATTGGCTCGGGCACACTGGATTGTTGAGGGACCCTGCATTCTGATGATTTTAATGTAGGGCTCTACGCCCTCGTCGGTAGCCATCTGTTGGCCTGTTCGGGCCCACTCGATCTTTCGGGGACCCTCCACACTGGGTCTTGGGTACTTCTTATTTTAATTGGGGACCCTACGCTCTTGTCGGTGACCTGTCTGATAACCTGCTCGGGGACATTCAGTTGTTCCGGGTCCTCTTCATTGGATCTTGGGCACGTCCTTTTTCAATGGGGGGGGGGGGCCTCACGCTCTTGTTGGGAGCCCTCTGCTCGTGTACTCAGCCACACTGGATTGTTCGGGCGACTCTACACGTTGGGTCTAGGTGTCTGAATTTAGGGCCCTACGCTCCTATCGGGGCCATATGATAGCCTGCTCGGGTTACTCCATTTTTCGGGAGCCTTCCACACTGGATTTTGGGTACTTTTTATTTGAATGGAGGGTCTTACGCTCTTATAGAAGTCACTTTTGATAAGCCGCTCGGGCACATTCGATCGTTGGGGCATATGGCTTGGGCACATTCGATGGTCGGGGGACCTGTACATTGGGTTTGGGGTGCCTCCTTTTTTAATGGAGGGACCCTACGCTCTTGACGGGCGCCCTATCTGTTCACCTGTTTTGGCGCACTCAATCGTTGGGGCCCTCTACATCGCGCCATGGGTGTTTCATATTTGAACGGAAGTGCTACACACTCTTGTCGGAATTCTATCTGTTTGCCTGCTCGGGCACACTCGATTGTTCGGGGCCCTCCACATTGTGCTTTGGATGCCTGTGTAGATGGAAGACCCTGCGCAATTTGTCGGGCCCCTATCGGTCGGCGTCCTCGGCCACACTGGATTCTTCGTAAGCCTTGTATGTCTGGTCTTGGTGTTTGAATTTATAGCCCTACACTCCTATCGAGAGCCATCTGATAATTTACTCGGGTACACTCCATCTTTCGGGGGTCCTCCGCAATGGGCGCTGGGTACATCTTTTTTAATAGAGGGCCCTACGCTCTCGTCGGGCCCCCTCCTGATAAGCTACTCGGACACATTCCATCGTTCGGGGGCCATTTACATTGGGCCTTGGGTGCTCTCTACTTGATTGGAGGACCCTACGCTCTTGGCGGGGGCCCTTTTGTAAACCCCCTCAGGCGCACTCGATCGTTTGGGGCTCATCCATGTCGTGCCGTATTTCTGAATGGGGGGCCCGCGCTCTTGTCGGGGGCCTCGTCTGTTAACTTGCTCGGGTACACTTGATCATTCCGGTGGCCTCCATGTTGTGCCTTGGGTACTCCTTATTTGATTGAATGGCCCTATGTTCCTGGCAAATCCGATCTATAAAGCTGCTCGGGCCGTTGACAGATACAGAGGGGGAGGGGGAGGTACAAGACCATGCCGAGAGGACCTATAGGCTCCAAAGGGGCCTGTAACTGGCCCAGCGGACGCTGTTTTTTAACGGAGCAAAAACACGACAACATTAGACGTCTCTAGGCCTACAGACGACCAAGAGTGATTGCTGGCAAAGGCAAAAGTTCATGAGCAGACAAAGTTAATTTTTCGTGGGGTGAGAAGATGGCGTGAAGAAAATTTTGTGGCTCATTGCGCTGTCCAGAGGCATTACGTTGTTGTCCGGGCTCTATGTGTCCACTTGCCGGGTCAATCTGATTGCTAAGGAGCCTTCCGCGTTGCCCTTGATCTCTTTGCATTTTTCTGCGGGGCCCAACGCTGCCGTTGGGACGCGATCTGCTTCCGTGCCTGGGCATTTTTGATCGATCCAGGTTTTCCTCCGCGGATTCTTCCCATTCGCCCGAAAGGCTTTATACGCCTTCTCGGGGTCCCATATGCCACGTGCGCTCGGTTGTTCAGGGTGCCCTTCATGTTAGACTCTTGTTCTTTTCACTTGCTCGGAGGGCCCTAATGTTGGGCCTTATGGACCTTATGTTGTTGCTGGGGCTCATATAAGGTAAGGCGCCGAGACACTCGATGCTCAGGGGCCTTCTGCTTTGATCGAGACTCTTTCCCTTTAATCTCATTTGCGGAGGACTCTTTACTCCCCTCGAGGCTCTTTCTGTTGACCTGCTCGGCCACTTTTGATCGCACGGAGACATTATTTCATGGCCCTAGGAATTACCCTTTGCTCAGTGTCCCGTGTTCTGCCCGGACCTTATGTGTCAGCCTGTCAGGGCACGACTGATCGTTGACCGGCCACCACGTTGGTCTTGGATCATTTTCACTTGCTCTGAGGACCTTATACTTGTTGACAGGAGCCTGCTTGCTGGCCTCCCGTGGCACCCGTGATTGCTCCTGTTCAGCCCTTTCGGGCTTGGTGTCTTAGCCTTAAAGCAGCAGTCGGACAAGCGCCGGCGGATTTTACGCCCAATTGCCTAACGTAATTTTACGTACCTCCGACGCCGTATGTGTTATTTCCCTTGGCTATGGAGTGTGTGATACTTATCATACTTGTGCATCATGTTCTTAATATATTTTGAATTCTATGATATTTTGTGCTTTCTATAACAAAGGAAAAATTATGCATTAGTAATCATCCATCACCTGATTATATCGCCCAGCCGACTAGCCGTGAATGAGCTAGACATCAAGTCCGTGCTTAGTTTTGATAGTTTTAGCAGCTGACTTTGATTTATTGTGCCTTTTTCTGAATTAATTAGCCACAAAATCACAGGACTTAACACAATCTGCACAAAATAAATAAGCTCCATGTGTGTGCATAAGTAGCACGCCTAGCTTTATAGAACTGAGGGCATTAGGGTAGGTTCTGACATAAAGATAGGTAGTGTTTATCATCAATATATATATATATATATATATATATATATCCGCTATAAGCTGTGACCTTAATATCTAAAAGCGGGAACGCAAGGATATTTTTTGGACGTTTCCCCAAACTCTAGGGTGGCCCGCAATGTTCCGTGTACCCCATCCCTCTCCGCTTGACGAAATCCTAGAACCGCTCTTGCGAGATGCTGCGTATTACCATGAAGCACCACATCCGAAAGTACATCCACTTTGTATCCACCACCGATTGAGTCCATTTAAGTCCAAAACTGCAGAATTTGTCGGCGTATTGAGCCAACTCCTCGCCAAAGAAAACACGGTATAAATCCGAGGAATCTGTCACAAATTGTCAACATTTTTATCTTGAAACGACTTTTGTCTGGGTTCAGTCCCTTTGAACAAGTATCTAAAACCCTCACCGAGCAAGGTGACGAAGCGGCTGTTTGCGAGAGTGTGGCACGCAGAAGGCAACCATGAGTAAAGGCCGGAAGAACGTGTTACCCCTTACCTGTCTAGTCCAGGGCAGGCAAGCAGAGTCTTGACGCGGGGCGGGGAGCACAAAGTTGATACACTGCCCCCTGATAGTGAAAGCCCCTGCCCCCCCCCCCTGAAAAAATCGCCGGATATAGCCCACTTGTCAACGAAGTCACGTTTTTATTGCTATTATTCCATTTTCACCTTCGGTAACTGGAACAAAAGCCAGAAGCTACCGTGAGATCACTCCGTCTGAACTTTATGGTCAATAAACTGAAGGCATTATGCCTTAAACAACCGCGTGAAATAAATCGCCAGCCCGTGGTTAACAGCCGTCAGCCCGTGGTTAACATTGAGCAGTGGCCAACTGGCGGAGAAAATGACGCAGCTGAAAAAGACATCTTTGAACGTTATAGGAGTTATATCGTACTTCCAAAACGTATTCCTGGCGTGTATTTCATCAGTGCGATTTCTAGATTGATGATGAGGACCGATCGACCTCCACAGCACCACGCGAAGTGGTGCTAGAATCTGCTGGTGGAACTGGAAGAGTTGAGGTAGAGTTTGTATTTTTCGTGGTGCTGTAACCGTTAATATGTTCAGAGGACAGCCTCGCTGCGTAAAATGATACGCCCAGTCTGATCTTTGAACGGCATGGCACAATTATTTTGAAGACATTCGGAAGCTTTATTTTACAACGGTTCACTTCCGCGAAAGGCGTCTGTCACCTGGTATTACCAAATAGTTTATTTGCGGTGGCCAACGCTGTCCGGTTTTACGGAAACTGCAACCCCGATCATCGCTGCTCTTGCTCCCGAGACTGCGGGCGAGCAGGCTCCTGACATCCGAAGACCTTTTGATGTAATTTGTTTTACTAGTGAATTCTGGAAAATAATGTACGTTCGCAGGTAAACACAGGATGAGACTATTCATTTTTTAGCTCATCTCGACCCACTCTTTTCAACACTAATGCGACCCTTTATTTCCGGGCAAGCGCCCACTGAGTAGAACACTAGGGGCACGTCATCACTCCCGGTCAGGGACTGGAGGGCCACTCCGTCCCACCGAGGTGTGCCCTTCGGCTGGCATTCTGATGCCCCGCGGCAGGATCCCCTGGTGGACCCGGAGGCCCTTAGAGGGATACGTCACACCACATTGGTCGCCTCCCTGACACGGGAGGCCTTCTGACCTGCGCAGTTGGCCCCGGATCGACGCAGAAACCCTCATTAACGCAGCAAGATTTCTGATCACCCCAGGTGGTCCAATAATTGGCACACAGACTTTGGTTCGGCTTAACGCGCCCATGCTGGAATTGGGTTGGAGAGCCCACCGTTCGACGCTGAGGCCCTGACTGGCAGAGGACTCCTCCTTTGAACATTCATCCCAAGTTATCATGTCTCTTTTCATAATCAGAGGGCCCCGACCAACGCAAGAGGCCCTCTGGCATTTGGGGTTCCGTCTCCGTCCCTGTTCAGCAAATGCTCTTCTGGCAGACTCGAGGACCGTTGTTGACATAGCACTGTTAGCGCTGTGGCTCCCTGGCCGATACAGGGGCCTGGCATTGTTACAGGGTCCCGACCGATATAGATCGCTGGCCTGGCCTTGTCCCTGCTTGGGAAATGCGCACACAGAGCTCAGACTTACACGTAGCCGACCGTTCAGTGTTGGTTAACATGCGCCCGGGTGGCCGGCTAGATACCCTTCGCTCGAGGTGGGGTGGGGTCAATTTGACCCCCTGAGATCTCTGGAACTAAGAAAGCTAAAGACACCAAACTTACAGGAAGTGTTGACCTGTGCGTGAACTCACTTAGTTCAAATTTAGAGGTTCCTATGTCATAACCTTCTGATCAAATAAGGTCAAACAAGGTCAAATTTCAGGTTGATCCCCAAAGTGCCCCCAGAACCTAGTTAACTGCTTCTAAGCAAAAGATCACATGCTCAGTTAAGGTCAGTGACCTTCTTTGACCTTTTGAAGGTCATGGTGACCTAATTATACAGGACTGCTCCAAGTTTTGCATTTGAATAAGCGACAAAGATTACGCTAGGCGGTATTTCACTAAAAAATGAAAAGTTGACCTGGGTCATTTTAGGCCAATGATCTATTATGACCTCTAGGAAGTCCACGGAATATGTATAATGCGGTTACTGCCATAAATAAATTAGAAATGAGCACCAGAAACTACCCCATACAGCAAGCCCTAGAGCAGTAAAACAGGTCGGTTTCGACCTTGGTCTGACCTTCATACCTGACCTTAGGTCAACGTTATTTGCTCATTAATATTGGTGTTGCCTAGGAAAGTATCTCAGAGATGCATGGGTTCGTCTAACACTTCGTTGTTTCATCAGATTAAACGATTCCCTAGAAATTGACTTCGCTGAAACCATGGCCTGACTTTGACCTGCAATAGGTCAGCGACCTTACAAGGTACACCTAAACTGTTGTTACCAAACGATCTGCTATTCAATTGTTTACAGCATGACCAAATTTGGCGCGGCCTGCGTAGCGCCGTTCGGAAACCATTCTGGAAAAACCTCCGAGGGGTCAATTTGACCCCCACCCGAGCGCGTGTTAACGTGGCCGAAGTAGAGAAACGCACTGCCTCGGGGATTTCCATTCGGTACAAGAGGCCCTCCAATTGACATTAAGCACCATTTCTCTACGGGCGGGGTCCCTAACGTCACTTACAGTCACTTACCCTTCGTGCCTTTCAGCCTTGCAATCGGACTCTTAATCTTTGATCTCAAGACCCTTAGGCCCCTTTTTGGCTCCCTCAAGCACGGCTCCTGGGCGACTCGCGGCCTCTGAACTAATCAAGCACTGTGCCGCCACCGGACTCCTGTTGGGCACTACGTCTCCAACCGACACAGGAACGCCTCATTGTGTCTGAGTATTGCAAATTGCGGGTTCCGGCCTCGTTCCTACTTAGGAGATGGGCCCCAAGGGCTTAAAGGACACGGAGTCGACTGTTTGGCTCTGTGTCGAGGCTTCATATACTAGGGATAGAGACCCCTAATAAAATGGCCCCGAAAAGAAGCCCTCCGACAAACATTTCAGGTCACGACGCGACGGATGGGGGGCCAGGCTCAATTTCATTCAGCCCATTGTCTTTGGTCCCGAGGGGCCCTTCAGGCCACTCCTTGAAGCCCTGCTACACAGCTCCTGGTGACTCTGGCCCCTTGCCGACACAGAACCCCGTGTTAGGCACTATGACCCCTGACCGACATAGGGTCCTGACCATTGCTCCAGGTACCCGGACCAATGCAAATCGTAGCCCCGGTCTTGCTCCTGCCAGGGAAATTGGCCCCCAGGCTTCAGACTGACAGGGAGCCGACTGTTTGGTGTAGGTGGTCTCCGGCCGGCTTAGACACCCGTGTTGTCTCAGAGGGTTCTCACACTGTGCAAGAGGCCATATGACTGATATTTGAGGTCACGATCCTACGGGCTGCGACTCTTTATGTGACTTACAATCAGCACCTCGGGCCCTTATGCCCTCCAACCGGGCCCTTAATCGTCCGTTCCGGTGAGCCGCCCGGCCCCACCTCAGGCCTTATCGGACACTGCCTTATGTCGGCGCGGGCCCCTCGTTTGCATAGGCCCCCTGCTAGGTACTGTGGGACCCTGAGAGATGCAGGGGCCCCGAGTAGAGCAAATCACTGGCCTCGGCTTTATAGCTGCTTGGAAAGTGGGCTCTTAGGTCTATACTGGCACGGAGCCGAATGCGGTACCGGTAGTGTGTGGCCGACATATACGCGCTTATCGACTCAGGGGCCCATGATAGCGCGCAAGGCCCTCTGTCTGGCATTGGGGTGCCCAGCCCTGTGGATAAAGGCCCTGAATGCGACCTCCGGCCGTCCTTTCGGGCCGTGCAATCGGACCCTGCGGTCGGGTCCTTAATCGTAGGTCACGAGGGGCACTTCGGATCCTTCGGAACCTAAGGGGGGGGCGGGGGGAGGGGGGGAGGCGTTACGTATCCCTCTCCGCCTGCGCCACCGGTCCCGGATCAAGGACTTTTGGCCTCCATCCTTGACACCGATCATTATTTGCCGGCGTGGTTAACGCTCCACCGGTCCCGCGCCGAGCGTGAGGCCGTCCGCAGACAAGTAATCTCGGGTGACGTTATCATCTCGCGGGCCGGCGTTCAACGGCCGGCGCTCGCCGGCCGGCGGCACCGCAGCGCTATTGATCAACAGATGGCACAGCAACCAGCAGCAGCGTGGCACGCCGCAGGCACCGACGGACGGCGAAAGGCAGCCGCCCTGATCACCGCCACGACTGCTCCACAGCCGCTCTCTCACGGGCCGCTGCTACATAGCCACTCTCTCACGGGCCGCTGCCACACAGCCGCTCCCTCACAGGCCGCTGCCACACAGCCGCTCTCTCATGGGCCGCTGCTACACAGCCGCTCTCTCACAGGCCGCTGCCACACAGTCGCTCTCTCACGGGCCGCTGCTACATAGCCGCTCTCTCACGGGCCGCTGCTCCACAGCCGCTCTCTAGCGGGCCGCTGCTACATAGCCGCTCTCTAGCGGGCCGCTGCTACATAGCCACTCACTCACGGGCCGCTGCTGCACAGCCGCTCTCTCACGGACCACTACTCCACAGCCGCTCTCTAACAGACCACTGCTCCACAGTCGCTCTCTCACGGGCCGCTGCTACACAGCCGCTCTCTCACAGACCGCTGCTGCACAGCCGCTCTCTCACGGGCCACTGCTCCACAGCCGCTCTCTCACGGACTACTGCCACACAGCCGCTCTCTAATGGACCACCGCTCCACAGCCGCCCTCTCACGGACCGCCGCTCTCCGCTCTCTCAAGGAGCACTGCTCTACAGCCGCACTCTTACGGACCACTGCCCTCCGCTCTCTCACGGAGCACTGCTCTACAGCCGCTCTCTGACGGACCACTGCTCCACATCCGCTCTCTCACGGACCACTGCTCTCCGCTCTCTCACGGACCACTACTCTACAGCCGCTCTCTCACGGACTACAGCTCTCCGCTCTCTCAAGGAGCACTGCTCTACAACCGCTCTCTCACGGACCACTGCTCCACAGCCGCTCTCTCACGGGCCGCTGCTCCTCAGCCGCTCTCTCACGGACCACTGCTCTCCGCTCTCTCACGGGCCGCTGCTCCACAGCCGCTCTCTCACGGACCACTGCTCTACAGTTGCTCTCACACGGACTACTCCACAGCCGCTCTCTAACGGACCACTGCTCCACGGCCGCTCTCACACGGACCACCGCTCCACAGCCCCTCTCTCACGGGCCACTGACCCACATCCACGGACCACCGCTCAACGGTCATGGGCCACTATCCAGACACGGGTCACTATCCACATCCACAGGCCACTGTCTACAGCCCCGGGTCACTGTCCACAGCCGCGGGTCACGTCCCCAGACAAGGGCCACTGTCAACAGACACGGGTCACTGTCCACAGACACGGGTCACTGTCTGCGGCCGTGGGTCACTGTCCACAGTCGTGGGTTACTGTCCACATACACGAACCACCGTCCACAGGCCACTCTATACAGAGGTATGCACGGGCATAAACGGATACACAATGCTCCACAGCCGCTCTGACGCAGTCCACACGACGACAACGGTGTTCCACACCCATGGGCCCTGGGCGTGGAGACGCCCCTTTTATGCTAACATTATGAGACAGAATAAACTAGGCAGCAAATTTGAAATGCACGCAAGCTAAGATAAACAGGAAAAACGCCTTGGGGTAATGCTGGGTCTAACAAAAAGCCAGCAGATTTTACTCCCTGAGCGGCTTTACTTTATCAGGATAAATTTATTCGCCATTTCACGCTTTATGTACTTCCTGATGGCATATTCAGTGCCAAGGCGCCAAATTTGCAAACGCAAATGACCAAGAGGTGGGTACATGTCGAGGAACGGAGAAAAAGGTCGAGGAAAAAGGTACCGGGTATCTTGGTAGACCAAGCGATAAACGAAGGGTTCGGCTTCTATTTGCCCAATTTTTCGTGCATTTCATATCTGGTACCAAATTAGGTAACCATCTTACGATTCTGGGCAAAAAGTGTCGTTATTCCTTTCTCCCGCGATGTTTTGTGTTCTGTGTCCCATGCTAGATGTTTTCTCTCACTGGAACACACAGTACAGACTGCCGCTCTCTCGTTGTATTGCTCCTGGCATGGAGACCCAGCGTTCCAGACACTATCTCACGACCCCAGACAAAAAGACGAAGTGTCTTAAAGTCACTGCCCCATGGTTCCCTGATCAGGAGACGAAGCGTTTTACAGCCGCCCTTTCATGACGTCCATCCTGATATGGCGATTATCACACAGCCTCTGCCACATAGCCCCTGTCATGGGGCTCGATGTTCCAGCGATGCTTGCTGTCTTGACCGCGTGCCTGACCACGCCCGGGAGCCAGCCGCTCGGCCCCAGCCCAGCTATTGGTTCTGGTTACGTTTGAACAGCCGTGAGGGTTACCGGGCACACTACCCCTTGTCAAATATGGACAGAGCGGGAAGTCAGAGGAGCGTCTATTAACTGCCATTTACATGCGCACCACATCCCACCGAGACTGAAAATAATCCTCACTGAACCCGGCTGGGAGCGCGGACTGGGGGCGAAAATCGCCAGCTAATAATTCTGTCGAAAAAATAACAGGCCGCTAAAAAGTGAGCACGGGAGCGAAAATAGTGTGGCAGCTGTGTTGCCTTCAAGTGGTATATTGCCACAGAGAAATACACAATCAGCGGTTCTCGGTGACTTATTATGGGGAGGAGAATTAGGCGTGATGTCAGGAAAAAAGTTTAAAAACAGACATCGCTGCCGGGAAGTGCGAAGGAACCACGGCTTACGCCTTCAAATCATATGACATGCAATTTACTTCTTTTTTAATCGGCTCAATGTGCGCAATGTAAGCGCCTTCCTCTGTGGGTTAACCCCGAAATGATCCACACGGAACCAATTAGGGAATCAAGTTACAGAACTGCAAGTCAAAAATGCTGGCAAGACAAAGCTGGAGCACGCTATTTGCAATGGTAAAGAATCTGTAACAACTGGCGTCAATCAAAAATGCATCTTCCATTTGCTATGATAACACGAGATACAATGTATGAAGCACTATTCTACCGCTCACCAGTTTTGAATGCTGAGGCAGGAAGCGTAGTTTGACTGGACATCGGGTGGCGCGGTAAGGTTCCGTACAGCGACGTAACTGTAAGGTTACAGTGCGGGTTTTACTTTACTTTGCCTTCATGAAGACGGCAGCGTAGAATGGGTGGTGCGGTAAGGTTCCGTGCGGTTATATAACTGTAAGGTAACAGTGCGGGTTTTACTCCACTTTGCCTTCATGAAAACGGCAGCATGCAATATGTCTGTAAGGGGCTTAGGATTGCTTACTATGGGTGGTGAAGTTTTAGCGGGTGACTGTCGCTAACACGTTTGCTGCGCTGTCGAACAGAAATGTTGTGTCTGTTCTGCAGGACCTGACACAGCGGTCCGGAGGTCACGACAAGAGAACGGTGGCGGATGGCGACAGCCTCGACGGACTGCGGTACCCTTGTCGACGGGGCCACACCACTGACCCGGCCGTCCTGCCCCCGTCAGGTCAGTCAGGTCAAACGGCAGACCCGGCCATCCTGCCCGCGTCAGGTCAGTCAGGTCAAACGGCTGACCCGGCCACCCTGCCCGCGTCAGGTCAGTCAGGTCAAACGGCTGACCCGGCCATCCTGCCCGCGTCAGGTCAGTCAGGTCAAACGGCTGACCCGGCCGTCCTGCCCCTGTCAGGTCAGTCAGGTCAAACGGCTGACCCGGCCATGCTGCCCGCGTCAGGTCAGTCAGGTTAAACGGCTGACCCGGCCGTCCTGCCCCCGTCAGGTCAGTCAGGTCAAACGGCTGACCCGGCCATCCTGCCCGCGTCAGGTCAGTCAGGTCAAACGGCTGACCCGGCCGTCCTGCCCCCGTCAGGTCAGTCAGGTCAAACGGCTGACCCGGCCGGCCTGCCCCCGTCAGGTCAGTCAGGTCAAACGGCTGACCCGGCCATCCTGCCCGCGTCAGGTCAGTCAGGTCAAGCTGCTGGCCCGACCGTCCTGCCTGCGTCGGGTCAATCAGGCCAAACGGCTGACCCTGCCATCCTGCCCGCGTCAGGTCGGTCAGGTCAAACGGCTGACCCGACCATCCTACCCACGTCAGGTCGGTCATGCTAAACGACTGACACGGCCCTCCTGCCCGCGTCAGATCAGTCAGGTCAAACGGCTGACCCGGCCATCCTACCCGCGTCAGGTCAGTCAGTTCAAGCGGCTGACCCGGGCCTGTTGCCCACGTCAGGTCAGTCAGGTCAAGCTGCACGGCAGCCGTTCATATGTTAATCTGTGGATACACCCACGCGTGCGTATAGAGGTGCGCTGCGTCCACCCGTGCCCATCTTCGAACGTTTTCAGTCCAACTCCCGCCGAGGTCATTCCGCCCGGCTGCCGACGGCCGGGCTACATTCATACCCGTCGAGGAGCGGCGGCACGTGGCGCCAGTGTGGCGCAGAAGCCGACCCGGACAGCACCGAGCGCCGGCCAGTCGGCCTCTCAGACGGATATTGGCCGGGTGGTCGGCCGGCGGGCCCGCTGGCCGACCACCCGCGATATTACATTGATCAGACGCGGATAAGGCGTGATCAATGCGCAGATTCGTCCCGCGGGTGTCGCCGCGGCGAGGAACTTGGCCGCGCCGCTTATTAGGTGTGACCGGCGCGGCCGGTGGCTGACCGGGCTCTCCCGTGCGGACGAGGACAAGTCGGAGCCGGATGGGCGGAGGGGGAGGGGAAGCGGCAACGAGCCTTAAAGCGACGTGGTTGGCGGCAAGCCGAGGGATCTCCGTACGGTCGAGGATGAGTCAGAGTCGGACGGGGGCGGGGAGCGGCGGTGAGCCTTGGAGCGGCGCGGTCGATGGCAGAGCGGGGGTCTCCCGCGTGCACGGGGTCGGCAGTGGCGAAGAGCCGGTCGGGGGACCAGAGCCAGAGTGCGCGACTTACCATCGAGGGCACACAGACATTCACGAGACGCGCAATCAGCTGCACGGCCGTCGTCAGCGCCGGCGGCTGTCGTCAGCGGTGGCGGCCATCGCCAGCGCCGGCGGCCGGCGTCAGCCCCGGCAGCCGTCGTCAGCGGTGGCGGCCATCGCAGCGCCGGCGGCCGTCGTCAGCGCCGGCGGCCGGCGTCAGCGGAGGCGACCATCGCCAGCGCCGGCGGCCGGCGTCAGCGGAGGCGACTAGAGACGAACGACAGGGCGCCGGGGCAGCCGACACATCAAACACTGTCGCAGGCTGGCGGCACTCGGGCGGAAGCAACGAGGAAACGGATGGCCGGTATTTCGTTCCCGGAGGACGCAACACAGCTGCTCCCTGAAGTGCGTTTGTCCCGCATGAAGGGGTCCGCTGCTGAGACACGCTCTCCCGCGGGAAGATGATACTTCAGCGTCCAGCGACATTCGCTCAGCGCCCGTGCAAGCAGATAAACGTCAACAAATCGACAGATATTGAGCGGCGCGGCGGAAGTGCTCCGAAAAGCCGGCGTTTAGGCCAAAATGTTTGCCATTAATGTGCAACATCCAAAAGTAAAAAAACTGTGGGAAGTGATGGGAACGAATCAATCGAGCAAGGTTGTAAAATTGCGCGCAAATTTAGTTGAAGCCCCGCACTGACGGAACACATATGATCTTTTCGGGATAAAATGTACCTTACGGTCAAGCCATATAAACATTCAAATGATAGCCTAAACAGTGATAAAATGGCGTTAATAGAAATCTTAATACCTAAAGCGAGGACGAAAAGTCAATCTAGCCTTGCTGAACTTACGGTGTGACGTAACAATAGCAAATTTGGCGGCGACACTGCCAGTTTAAAAATGGATAAATCTTACCAATTTTGCTTATGGGGCGCGTGTCGCACAAGCCTACAACCATGGGAGACGCCACTTTTCCTCAACTTTTAAAGGAATAGGATGGCCAGTGTCAATGGTGGGCCTGCACCGTACAGGGCCGAGGTTTATCTCATGCTCGCCTCCCCGGAGCCGTGACGGCGGCGGCGGCGGCGGCGGCGCGATGGCGAGCCGGCGCCGGCGGCCGTGGCGGGGGCGGTGGCGCGGCGGCGCCCACGGTCGGTTCGGTGTCGTCATTAGCCGGACCCGCCGGCCGCTGACGTCCGTCCAACTGCCGACGAGCCCTAATCACCGCCTCCGCCTCCTGTCTCTCAGAGGACTTCGAGCGGAACTTTGTGCGCGTGCTCAACAGGATATACCAAACGATCGAGCGGAACGAGCTGCGGCTGGAGGACCAGGAGCGGCGCGAGGCCACACGCCAGGAGTGGCAGCAGGTCAGCCGGCCGCCGGCCCTTTCCCGCTCGTGTGTGTGTGTGTGTGTGTGCACGCCTCATGCTCTGACTGTCTGTCGCTGTCCTTTTCACCCACACATCGCTTGCGCGCTGCGGCTGCAGCCCAGCTGACTCGACGACGAACGTGCCGCAGGTGGCAGTCGTCTGCGACCGCGTGCTGCTGCTCATCTTTCTGCTGTCCACCGCCGCCGCCACGTCGGCCATCTTGTTTTCGTCGCCGCACGGGCCCTGACGTATGTCGGCTGACCACGTCTGACCTCGCTCCACCCCGACCCGCGGAGGGTCACCAGGCCAAGGTCATTGGAGACGGCAGCGTGGCGGAGTGTGCAGGAGACGTCTGGCAGCGGCGCAAAGCTTGGGGACCTGCCTGACGGCCGCAGTCGCAATCAAGCTCCCCACTGGACAGCACTGATAGTTCTAAGCCCATTGACTTAAAGCTGAAAGTCGCTCACGCGTGGTGTGGTTGGAGAAGGGTAGTAATAGCGGGTGTGAGATGGAGGCCAAAAGGGCCCAGAGACGTGCTGAGATGGAGGCCACGAGGTCCCAGAGATGTGCTGAGATGGAGGCCACGAGGGCCCGGAGACGTGCTGAGGTGGAGGCCACGAGAGCCCAGAGACGTGCTGAGATGGAGGCCACGAGGGCCCAGAGTCGTGCTGAGATAGAGGCCACGAGCACCCAGAGACGTGCTGAGCGCGCCATACTGGGAAGCGACGGTAAAGCGACGCTTGGTGATTATCACGGTATCACGTGTTGGACATATCGAGAACTTCTTTGGCAAATAAGTGCATGCGAATAGGACGAGTTTAACGGGCAGAGTTCATTGCAAGTGACAATCTCCGCGAATGAGACCATCTGCACATAGCACTCACGAATAAATGCAATAATTTTGTCTGAGCACTGAACATGTCGGCGCGTCCGTGTTCCCAGCAGAGCGCACAGTGCAGCTGGACATCTCTTCTCTATGTGTGGTGGGTGATGCTGCTGTTACAGGTGCCAGTGATTGTTGAGCTTTGCTGCGTGCGTCTTGAGACATGCATCATGGCACGTCCACCTGTGCGCTTCCAACGAACGCATTTCCGTTTGTTCTAAGTGAATAAATAATAATTAAGTGGCGTAACATGCCTATTCCAAGTTGTTGTGGCCCTAACCTCATTGAATTTGGTCACTATCTATCTTGATGGGTTTGTGATTTAACTAGGCATTGGGCAGAGTCCCAGTATAGTATGCCAGGACCACAGCCCTGCACTGCACTGCGCTACAGTGTCGTGATCTGACAGCATTATCTAATCTACACCCGGTGTAATCAAATGAGAAAATCCCCTGAGGGGTGCGGCCCACACGCCACATGTCACATGCACCTTGAAACCTTGTTCCACGCAGGGAGAGCTGACAGTTGACATAAGTCTCACGACATCCGCGCCAATATAATGCTGCGAATCCCGCCGGGCCTGAGGCGACAGCCAAGCATGCGGTGGACACCATGTCTCGGCACTTCTTTCAGCTATCAAACACTGAGATTCTGATCAGATACGTGTGTGCTCACGCCGTCCATCGCAACAGTGTGCTCATTTGCAAGACTTTGAGAGGAAAATGACTCGTCTTAGGGATTTACGGCGTTCAGTTTCGGAATCTTTGCAACTTCAGTCCGCCGCTCATGGTTATCGGTAATCTTTTACACCATTTCGACCTCCTTCGGGGCTTTGGCGAACACATTTGTGTCTCCAGGGAACATTTTGGTGAGGCGATTCTGATAGTCTCGCAGCTCCTGTAGCGTTGCAGCGGGGTGGGCGCTGTGAGCAACGTCGTTTGCAATGTCTTGTGCAACTTCGCAACATTTTCTTTGTGGTTTCTTAGGGGCTCTCGGGCCTTGTAAGAATGGAAGTTCTGGAGCTCCGCAACGCCTTGTTTTGCCGTCAATCACTCCTTCAACCTTCTGCAACTTTTGCAATAAATTGACAGAATCGCCTCCAGGATCTTTGATGTTTAGCGAGAGTACTGAAGGTGGTTTAGGGCGCTATTTCGATTCGTTAAGCAGTAAACTGCGCTTGCAACATTCTGCAAGTTTTGCAACATTCTTCAGGACTCTCTTGTACGAGCTGATGTCTTGGAAGACCACTGAAGGTAGTTTCAGAATACACACTTGCTTCTTTATGTTCATACCTCTTTCATTTGATGCTAGGAATGTCCTCATACGTCCAGGCAGCCTGGCCGTCTCGCAATGAAAGCTGCACTCAGAAATACGCTGCACGACGTGCTCCTTCCAGACTACATACGAGTGTGAGGCTGACCAAACCCGTATGAGACAGAGAGGTACTTCACTGGTCGGGATGGAGGGTGAGGTTGAGTTACGTAATGATATCGAGAAGAGTCCGTGGGATGGCTCTTCCCCTGCCACATCCATGTGACACGGCTTAGGCTACGAGCAGCCTGTCGGGCATCTCGCCTACTTCCCAAGTCTGTCTTCGGTTTCAATATGAGCCGACGGTTTTACTGGCCGACGGTAAATACGGTTTTTTCTGCCGTTGCTTCCGCTGGTCCTTTTAACACATCAACTTGCATGCAGTTCCATGCATTCGCCCCCCCCCCCCCATATCATCATATGTTGCATTCATTCGTGTTATCGCGAATCAAGTTCTGCCCCATAATTTACCCTACTTTTTCCATCCAGTGGCAGACAGAGTCGGGATGGAGTACTGTTACCTAATATGCTGCCAAATTTAGGGTATCAGGAACCTTAAACACACATTTCCACTGCTTAGTCCTTCTCGTCTTGGCACGGCAGGCTCTTTCAAGCGAGGTGTTCGGGTTCATTCGGCCGAAAGGCAAAAACATCTAATACGTCTTTTCCGCCAATACAGGAGTCTCTCACCCTCAGTGTCGCCCAAGTACCGTCCTTGCCCCTAAGGGTGGCCTGTCCTTCAGGCAAGTATTTCCTGGCTGGGATCTTATGCCGCATTTGCCGAACACATCTTTGGTGAACGTCTTTACGAGGAACACGTGACAACTACGACGGGTTGCACCTTGCGCAAATTGTGGCGGGCACCCGCCGTCCCTGTTTTATGAGAGCCACCCGGGCTGTTTAACATGTGACGACTACGCCGAGTCGTGCCTTGCTCAGATTCTAGCGGGCGCCCGCCGTCCCTGTTTTATGAGAGCCACCTGGGCCGTTTATACCAGTTTCAGCTTGCGAAGAGCGTGACAACACCGCACAGCTAATACGTTATTGTCCTGTGACCCGAAGTGGCTCTTCATCCTTAGTATTGCCCAGGTAGCATCCTATCCGCCTTCCCCCAATGTCAACCACAAAGCGATTTACTGGCGGTTTTTTTACCGTCTTCGTCGAGACATCTTTCGCAAACGTCTTCACGAGAAACTTATGACTAGTCAAACCTTCCATAAAGTCTTACGGGCATCGTCCCCATATAACGAAAGCCCTTCTGACTGGCGTCCCCCCCGTCTTGAACGAGATCAGTCTTTCGACGTGACCGCTTATCCTCTCGCGGTCCAAAGCCCCGCTTCCTTTACCCGCAGTCACCAATGCCAGTTAACATCATGGGCATGAAAGCCCTGCATGCATAGTCTCTTTCCTCACGCGCCCGCTAGCTTCTTACAAGTGCTTCCTGAATGTGTCTGGCTTAACCTCGATCGCATGACATCGAGTGAATGTCTATTGTCTTCAACACCAACTCCTTCAACACAAACCGGTATGGCCACTATGCCTTTGCATTAACGCCCAATAATTTGTGATTGATCAACGTGCTCCCCACTTAACCATCACTCCCGAATTTCGTGATCATTACATTGCATTCGAATCCAACTCATAACGTGAGTTAGGAAGAGGATAATTATGCCTGGTTTAATGAAGCCCATCTGATAATTTACAGTAATCGACATGACACTCACGCCCACTGACGTCTGTGTCGCGCCATATGTCACGTATCACTCACCTCAAGTTATATCCCCCTTGTATTTAACCCACAACGGGCACAGGGTCCCAGCACCTGGCTGGTTTGCTTTCCAGTGTGATCTGAGGACGATGACGGTCCATGACGGTCAAGCTCCGCGACTTCTCACCATTCCTGGTCAGCACAGACTTGTGAATCGTATCGTTGCAATCCTTCATATGAAGTAAAGCAGTCAGCTATATTCTCAAAAAAGGTCAGACTATTTTCACGTGGTCACAACGCTATAACGAACAGCAAACCGATCGGTTCGACTATGGATTAGTAAGCAGTGGCTCCTTAAACCCAAGACAACACAGGCGCCGCGCCCGGGCGCAGGGGGCATCTGGCCCACGAACTCCCGCGCACAACAAAACCGGCCGCGCGGTACGGCACGACACCTTCAACGAGCGTCAACAAACAGCAGACACCGCCGCCGCAGGCAGCCCGCCGCCGGCCGCTGGCCGTCATAACCCGGCGCTCTCTGATAGTGTCAGGTACGGTGCCAGGGCCGTCGTTCCGGCGGGCCAATGCTAAGTGCACTTTATTCAGGACTGCTGGGCGCGTGTTGTTGCTGATGTTGCCGGGTCGGCCCGGCTCAGCAGCCTGTTAGCGCGGCATCGACACTGCCGAGCCTGGACCGAGCGGCCTGCGCGGCGGGCGACGCTAGCTATCCTACGGCAAGGCGTGCCTGGCGCCGCCGGCCACGGCGAGGACGGCATCCAAGGCTGGGGGGCGAGCCACGACCGCCTCCGCCGGGCGAAGCGGCGGCGCGCTGCCGCCGAGCCCGCCGCGGAAAACGGAGAGCGGCGACCCACACTGGGCCGCTGCGGACTCGCGGCAGACGGCGAGACACGGCGCGGTTGACGAGCCGCGGCGCGGCGGCTCTCCCGGCTCAGCGGCGGCACAACAGCCTCACTCCGGACAACAAAATGTGCGCACCAGCACACACTACGAACGCGACCGCCGCCGCCGACGGCAATGTCGACCCGACATGTAGATCACAGCGACGCGGGGTCGCCAGAGACGGCGCTCAAGTTTGCCCACTTAAACACGAGACGCAATGGGTGAACTGACGGCAAGCCACATTACGAATAAATCTCTTAAAAACCATTATTTCGGTTGGTTCTACACGGTAAAATCCCAAGAGATCCACTATACAAAAGCGTTATGCTAGACTTAACAAGCAAATCATGTAGGCGGAAATGGAATTGTTGAAAGCGCATTGAAAGATGTTCAAAAGTCCAAGGGCGCGGCCAAACCCACTGGGCCACGCACCACTAAACGTGTGGCACTCCTTAGCATGTAGCCTTAATGTACTGTTTCGTCGGTAGACTGCGGCTCGGTCGGCAGACACGATCGATCGTCCACTCCGATAATATCAGAGGCCGAGGGGCGGTGCTCGCGCCTACCTGAACCATGACCGGGCGCCAACGCGCGGCACTACAGCGAAACACTGCCGCCAGCCGGCCTACATGGGCGGCTTGAGGCCGAAGATGGGCGGCTTGGTGTCCACCGACTGCAGAAAGTCGTTGATGTTGTTGAAGTCCATGGGCATGTCGTCCAGAATGGCGATATCGGGGATGAGGTCGGCGTCGGCGTCGGCCGTCGGGAACCTGCCGCACAGACACAGCCAGAGGTCACCGAGGGTAAGAGGGCAGCGCCGCCGCTGAGCCCGGCCAGGCACGCCTGGTGACCTCTGTCTGCGCCGGCGCGGCGCGGCCCCGGCGGCCGGCGACTGCCCTCTACCCAGCACGTGCCGGCACCCCCACATCGCCACACAGCCTCCGGCATCAGCGGGTGTATTGCGTCTGACGGGTCCGAACAAACTTTTAAACACACGCGGATCAGTGCGGAAGCTTTGCGCATCGGTGACACGACGGAGAGAACAACGTTCAGACACGACACGTCAAAACATTCAAAAGTATTCGTCGTGTTTTTTGTTTTGATTATAGGCACATTAAACACACCTAGCCACCTGCGCGTCCAACGAACGCTTAAAATATGCCTACTATCAAGTGCGCAGTGCGATACTTAACCTATGCGAGCGCAAAACGCTACGATGCAGCAACACGCCTCCAAAATTTACGCCATCCTCGCAACCAACGACTCGGTGCGAGCTACTAGTTAATATGTACGTGTATCACAACGTTCCCGAAATTGCACAAACATCGCGTTTATCGCCATTTTACAGCTAGCTGTTTTGGAATGCAGAAATGAAACACTTGGTACATCCACAGCTTGTGCACGCGGGAATGTCGGCAGCGCAATGGCGAATTTCGAACGCAACAGCGGTCGCCCAAGTGGCACAAAACACGCAAAACGTAGGCTGCTTCCAGAAGCGTGCCGAAAACATCGCTGGGAGTCGCCAAACAACTAAAGCTACGCGGCCGGCGGGGGCGGCACAGCGGCCGACACCGCGGGCTGACGATCGTGGGTATCACTTACATATCACATACAGAGCCACAGCAGCCGCGCTGTGCCGCGCCGAGCCGCCGCCGGCGCCATCGGGCAGCCGTCGGCGGCGCCCGGCGCGGCGGCGACCCTCGCACCAGCAGCGGACAGAGAACAGAGCGCAGGCAGCCGCGCCGGCCGGCTACGCCGGGCCGCACCGGCGCACCACAGCGAAAAAGCGAAAGCATCCGAGGACAGAAACGCTCGCGCCCGCGGCACCGACTATGCTACACAGGCGAGCAGCCTGGCGGCGGGCGACACAGACCGGGCCGGCCAACGGTTACGGCGGAGCGCGTGCGACACAGGCGCGCGCGGACAGAGCCGGCGCCGCACGGTGCATTGAGCAACCACAGCCGGCGGACGACGGGGCGCGGCGCACCAGCGACCTTATGGCCGACACTATGGAGCGTGGGACGGCGCCGGCGGCCGGCGCTAACCCTATCCGGCGAGATGGCACGGGGCCCCAACGCTTGGCAGCCGGGCGGGCGGGCGCGGGACGGCTCACGGAGCGGCGGCCTCCGCGCTCACTGGCGCCCACTCTCGACACGCCGATAAACTCTCTTCAGCTCGTAACACCACCCGCCGCGACCCGCTTCGTTCAAGGTACTCAGTTGGCGCGACACGTGCGGCCGGCCTCCAGTCCACAGACACGCACTGCACGGTCTAGCGGCGGCCGGCGACGGCGGCTGGTGTTCCGCTTGCGGGCCGGCCTCGTCCGTGGCGAGCCGCCGCCGCTCACAGTTCCATACAGGACTGCAGACTGGACGGGCCGCGGACGGCACCACAGCGTGAGAGGGGCGGCAGCGAGTCGCCGCCGCGTCAGCGCGCTCGATCAGACACTACGGCTGATCAGACGGCTGCCCGTCGGGCGCAGCCCCACTCAACTGCACGCAATCTTACCGGCGGCTGCACAAGCAATTAGGAGCTTTCGGCAACGAAGTTATAACCACGCGCCTCGCCGGCGCAGACTGAATTCAGACGAGTTGTTAAAATGCAGCTAATGGGACAGGTCTCCACGGCCAACACAACCGCAAAGGCTGCTGTCTCCGCGCCCTGCACGCCGCCGTCCCACGGAAGAAAATCCGAGGTAGCAAATGTCACTGAGACCAATTTCTCAGACACAGGTCGCCGTGGCCCAGACGACAGCAAATTTCGATCTGAAAAACGGCATCGCCATGGAGCCGCTGTCAAATGGCATCGGGCAGCGTTCATGCGTGCGATAAAGACCGAGCTTTTGCCTAAAGCGATCGATCTAACTTTATTCTATTATGTGGCCGAGACGCGACACAGGAGTTCCTAGTTTGGGGCGGCGGCGCGCCTTCGCCGGGGCGGCGCGAGGCGGGGCGGACTCACGTGTTGACAGACTCGGAGATGGCCGAGTTGACGGACGGCGTGTCACGGTTCGTGTTGTCCGGCGAGGTCGGCGAGTAGAACGTCTGCGGCGTGTTCGGGTAGCTATCCATGCCGCCGGGGCCGGACCAGCTGCGAACACACAGGGCTCACTTACCCATCGGGCGACAGGTCGGCCTGACACGCGCAGAACGCCCGACACGGCCCGCATTCCTGGCTGATTATTACAGCCCCTCGGGCGCGGCACGGTCACACAGACCACACACAGGCCAGGACATCAAACAGGGCGCGGACGCCCGCAGACAGACCACCGCCGTGACTGCCATCTGGGGGCGAGCGCCAGCGACAGCCCGTGGCTCCACCACAGTCACCAACGGTCTCTCACCACGACGCCATGATTCAACGTGCAGACACCGGGATTATTTCGCACGCATGCTTCAGCGAGTTTCTTCTGAGACTATCCTATACGGACATCGCGATGAACTGTCAACCACACGTCAGCTACATGCCGCTGGGATGACGTCTGTTGTTTCTAGGCCGGATTAGATCAAGTCACCTTACCGAAATCTCGACAGCTGCATGCATCCCGCCCGCCAACACATGCTACTGCCGGGCCTGGTTTCCTCGGTGTTGAGTTTGCCGCAGATCACCGGGCACAATGCTATCTTGCGTACCACAGGGAGACAGGGGGAGAGGGCACATCCCGACAGCCACTGACCCCGGGACGTGCGTGACAAGCAGCGGCCGGACGTAGCCGTTGCTAGGACGTGTTGGAGCTGCTGTTGATGGGCGTGTAGTACTTGGAGAAGGCCTGGTCCTTGATGATGTCCGGGTACAGGTAGATGAGATGCTTCAGGTCCGACAGCCGGTCCGCCAGCGAGCGGATGGCGAAGTCTTTATTGGTGAATGGCTGCAGCATGTACACTTGCTGCTCTGTTGGGTCAGGCGCGGAGAGCACGGGATCACACGTCTGATAGTCCGATATTGCGCCCAACGGACGACCATGGCGTTGCGCATATAAAAAAACAAGGTACGGGGTGGACAGCGGCAGCGACAACATTTTCTGTTCCTTTGTGCTCGTCACGTGAGCAAAACATAATCTGTCAAGCTTGTCGGCAACGCTGCATGGACTTCTCTCAGCTGCACCCATTACATGACATCGGCGACCATTCCGAGCTTATCATTACTACGACGGTGGATGTCTCTTACGAAGCGAACACTTCAGCCACCCTCTGTACAGCTTCAGTAGTTTGTAAGGCCCAGGTGACACATACAATCACACAAATAGCCACAATCCTTGGACGCTAAGACTGTTCTAAACAGAATTTGTTTCACTTTTCCTAAATCATTAACAGACCTTCCGTGGTTCGAACTCTAGGTACACCTTCTGACCTTCGGCTACCGACAAGCTTTCGGAATTTGCTCCGATGGAAGCAAACCTCTGTTGTTTTTGGCCGTGCAGATTCCCGACCTGTTTATTGGTAGTCAACTACATACTTTCCGTAATTCCGGAGCCTTACCTTCAACATACAGAAGCAGCTCGACAAGAGCATCCCCGACAGCACACCACCAAAAATGGTTTGGGTAACCCTTTGACCGGCTTGTGCTCCAACACAGAGGTCCGGTGAGACATTAGACTCCATCATACCGTCAAGGCGCTGCTCGGGCCGCTCATTTGGCGGCAGGTGAGCTGTGGCCCGGCACGGCGCATCTGAGCACCCCACCCCGGCGACCGTCGCGCCCTCTGTCACAGCGTGTCCCCGCTAGACCGCCTCGGTACATGACGACGCGCGGATACCTACCTCCGCTCTCGTGGGCGCCCCAGGCGATGGTGATGCCGCCGAGCTCGGAGTCCGAGTAGCGCAGCAGGAAGGTGCCGTGCGGCCGCTGCTGCAGCATCTCCTCAGCCTGGCGGCGGCCCACGAAGCCCATCACCAACCTGGAAACAGCGTGGCCAACCGACCGGTCACGGCTCTGAGACAGCACGGACATCACTGGGGCACACCATCAGCCTGAAACACGGACCGGTCACGGCTCCGAGACAGCACGGACATCACTGGGGCACACCATCCGCCTAAGACATGGACCGGTCACGGCTCTGAGATAGCACGGACATCACTGGGACACACCATCAGCCTGAAACACCGACCAGGTGAAAGTTACCGACCCGGAACAGCGCGGGGACAGATCCAGTCACTAGTATGGGACATTGTGGGTGCCTCAACTCTCAGGAATACGGACGTGAATCACATCGAGTGACATCTCTGCTGCACATCACGTCCTTGTCCCGAGACCGAAAAGTCGGTAAACAACCTTTCAGACTTGAGCACCGACGAGTCGTCGTCCGTTGCTAGAAAGGTTGTCAAAACAATACGCAGAACCTGAATCTCCGGGTATGATGTCCTCGGGAAGGCCATTGCCCATCTGGACGATTATCGGAGGCTTTTTGCCGACAGCCGACATACGCCGGCCGCAAAATTTTATGTCTGATTGCCAGAACGATTGTCGGAGGGCCAATGATTCCCAAGTCCTACGGAAAACACGCACGCAGGCACACAGGTATATATATATATATATATATATATATATATATATATACATATATATAAAGCCACCTAAATATATACACAAGGCCAGACGGCGAGGCAAGATCAGTTCTGCCTAACGTTTATAGTCAATAAACAGAAAAATAATGCATTTAACGCCTGAATGACGTACATCGTCGGCCCTCTCCATTTTGCAATGGTTCAGTAGACTCTTTTTAAACAGATAGAAACCGCACGTCGAGCCATAGCACTTTGCGAGTGGCTTCGACTGCCGTCCTCGTGCCAAGAAGACGTAAGGTATGGGTCGGGGAATACCCGAAGGCACTCACATGCAGGGGAACCACAAGTACCAAACCTAATGCAGATGTGTCCTGGTGCAACCCAAGACGGCCACCGAGGTGTGAGCCCGTCGGGGTGTCGGAACCACCACCGAACTCGACAGCACACCCGGACACGGCTACCGAGGTGTCAGTTCGCCGGGGTGTCGGCACCACCGCCGAACTCGACAGCACACCCCTAGCACACGCCAGACAGACCCCAACACCACCACCGCACTGACCCGTCGTTCCAGGGGCCGCGCAGGTGCTCGCGCGTGAGCTTCATCACGCCGTAGAACCACTCCCAGAAGGTGAAGTTGCGGTCGGTGAGCGGCTCCTTGGCGAACTGCTGCCAGGTGAGCATCATGTTCGAGAAGTCCTGCACATGTGGGCTCCTGCGGCGCGTCAGCTGACCGTCAGCCGGTCACCAGCTGTGCCACGGCCAACAAACACAACCGGCACCCGAATGCACCGGGACTGACGGCTCCCGCATCACGGCCGACAGCTCCCATGGCACAGCGGCCACCCGCCACTGCGGGGCCCAAAAATAACACTTCAGAAAAGCATGGGTGCTCGGAGCTGGGCCTGATTCTCCGGTCTGAGGCAAAGTTCAGTCGTGTCATTTGGTCAGAATTCGAAATTCGTGCGTGTTTAACGGGAGCGCAGAGCCTAGTTTGCTAGTTTTAAGCCATTTTTGCTGATAGGGGCCAGCGAGGCGTTAAAGAAATGGACATTTACATCGCTCGGACACTTGAAACAAAGCCCTTAGCGCTCTCAACATGCTGGTTCTATGTGTTTGGACGTAGCATCGAGCAGGTGTCACTTAACCGAAGGAGGAACGTTATTTTTTGTGAGAAGACGGGGTAGCAATGTTTCTTTAGAATATTTTAACTGCGTCGAGACCGGTTTAATACGCGTTCGGGTGGGGGTCAAGTTGAATCCCCCAGGGTTTTCCGGAACGGTTTCCGCGCGGCGCGGTGTAGCCACGCCAAACTATACATAGCTGCAGACAATTGAATAGCGGATCGTTTGGTATCAAAAATTTAGATGTACCTTGTAAGGTCGCCGACCTACGTCACGTGAAAGTCAGCCCATGGATTCAGCGAAGACGATTTCTCGGGAAACGTTCCATCTGATGCAATAACAGAGTGTTAGACGGAGCCATACATCTCTGATATAGTTTCTAAGGCAACACCACCACTGAATGAATATATTCTATTGACGTAGGGTCGGGCATGAAGGTCACATCAAGGTCAAAACCAAACCGTTTTATTCCTGTACAGCATACTGCATGGAGTAGTTCCTGGTATTCATTCATAATTTATTGATAACAGGAACCGCATTATACATCCTCCATAGAATTATTTAAGGTCAGGATAGGTCACTGACCAAAAATGACTTACGTCCACATTTTGTTTCTAGGAAGGTGCTGCCTAGCGTAATCTTTGGCGTTTATTCAAGGGCAGGACTCTTAGCAGTCCTCTATGATTTTGGTCACCATGACCTCCAAAAGGTCAAACAACGTCACTGTCCCCGAATAAGCACCAGTGATCATTTGCCTAGAACAGGTATACAGGTACTGGGGCCCTTTGGACACTAATCTGAAGTTTGACATTGCGACCTTATTTGACATAAAAGGACGTGACCCAGGAACCCCAATTTTTGCCACTTGTGAGCTCACGTGCAGACCAACACACCATGTGCATTTGGTGTCCCTAGCTCTCTTAATTTATGAGGCCTCAGGGGGTCAAATTGGCCTCCCGACCGAGCAAACGGTATATTTACCCGGGCGCGTGTTAAACGAATCCTCAATCTGACCTCACTTCGAC
>NW_023597054.1:30737805-30755531 GCF_011947565.3 Pollicipes pollicipes
TCCGTGCTGTCTCAGAGCCGTGACCGGCCCATGTCTTAGGCGGATGGTGTGTCCCAGTGATGTCCGTGCTGTCTCAGAGCCGTGACCGGCCCATGTCTTAGGCGGATGGTTTGCCCCAGTGATGTCCGTGCTGTCTCGGAGCCGTGACCGGTCCGTGTTTCAGGCTGATGGTGTGCCCCAGTGATGTCCGTGCTGTCTCAGAGCCGTGACCGGTCGGTTGGCCACGCTGTTTCCAGGTTGGTGATGGGCTTCGTGGGCCGCCGCCAGGCTGAGGAGATGCTGCAGCAGCGGCCGCACGGCACCTTCCTGCTGCGCTACTCGGACTCCGAGCTGGGCGGCATCACCATCGCCTGGGGCGCCCACGAGAGCGGAGGTAGGCATCCGCGCGTCGTCATGTACCGAGGCGGTCTAGCGGGGACACGCTGTGACAGAGGGCGCGGCGGTCGCCGGGGTGGGGTGCTCAGATGCGCCGTGCCGGGCCACAGCTCACCTGCCGCCAAATGAGCGGCCCGAGCAGCGCCTTGACGGTATGATGGAGTATAATGTCTCACTGGACCTCTGTATTGGAGCACAAGCCGGTCAAAGGGTTACCCAAACCATTTTTAGTGGTGTGCTGTCGGGGATGCTCTTGTCGAGCTGCTTCTGTATGTTGAAGGTAAGGCTCCGGAATTACGGAAAGGATGTAGTTGACTACCAATAAACAGGTCGGGAATCTGCACGGCCAAAAGCAACAGAGGTTTGCTTCCATCGGAGCAAATTTCGAAAGCTTGTCGGTAGCCGAAGGTCAGAAGGTGTACCTAGAGTTCGAAACACGGAAGGTCTGTTAATGATTTAGAAAAGTAAAACAAATTCTGTTTAGAACAGTCTTAGCGTCCAAGGCTTGTGGCTATTTGTGTGATTGTATGTGTCGCCTGGGCCTTACAAACTACTGAAGCTGTACAGAGGGTGGCTGAAGTGTTCGCTTCGTAAGAGACATCCACCGTCGTAGTAATGATAAGCTCGGAATGGTCGCCGATGTCATGTAATGGGTGCAGCTGAGAGAAGTCCATGCAGCGTTGCCGACAAGCTTGACAGATTATGTTTTGCTCACGTGACGAGCAAAAAGGAACAGAAAATGTTGTCGCCGCCGCTGCCCACCCCGTACCTTGTTTTTTTATATGCGCAACGCCATGGTCGTCCGTTGGGCGTAATATCGGGCCATCAGACGTGTGATCCCGTGCTCTCCGCGTCTGGCCCAACAGAGCAGCAAGTGTACATGCTGCAGCCATTCACCAATAAAGACTTCGCCATCCCGCTCGCTGGCGGGACCGGCTGTCGGACCCTGAAGCATCTCATCTACCTGTACCCGGACCATCATCAAGGACCAGGCCTTCTCCCAAGTACTACACGCCCTCAACAGCAAGCTCCAACCACATCTAGCAACGGCCTACGTCCGGCCGCTGCTTGTCACGCACGTCCCGGGGTCAGTGGCTGTCGGATGTGCCCTCTCCCCCTGTCCTCCCTGTGGTACGCAAGATAGCATTGTGCCCGGTGATCTGCGGCAAACTCAACACCGAGGAAACCAGGCCCGGCAGTAGCATGTGTTGGCGGGCGGGATGCATGCAGTTGTCGAGATTTCGGTAAGGTGACTTGATCTAATCCGGCCTAGAAACAACAGACGTCATCCCAGCGGCATGTAGCTGACGTGTGGTTGACAGTTCATCGCGATGTCCGTATAGGATAGTCTCAGAAGAAACTCGCTGAAGCATGCGTGCGAAATAATCCCGGTGTCTGCATGCTGAATCATGGCGTCGTGGTGAGAGACCGTTGGTGACTGTGGTGGAGCCACGGGCTGTCGCTGGCACTCGCCCCCAGATGGCAGTCACGGCGGTGGTCTGTCTGCGGGCGTCCGCGCCCTGTTTGATGTCCTGGCCTGTGTGTGGTCTGTGTGACCGTGCCGCGCCCGAGGGGCTGTAATAATCAGCCAGGAATGCGGGCCGTGTCGGGCGTTCTGCGCGTGTCAGGCCGACCTGTCGCCCGATGGGTAAGTGAGCCCTGTGTGTTCGCAGCTGGTCCGGCCCCGGCGGCATGGATAGCTACCCGAACACGCCGCAGACGTTCTACTCGCCGACCTCGCCGGACAACACGAACCGTGACACGCCGTCCGTCAACTCGGCCATCTCCGAGTCTGTCAACACGTGAGTCCGCCCCGCCTCGCGCCGCCCCGGCGAAGGCGCGCCGCCGCCCCAAACTAGGAACTCCTGTGTCGCGTCTCGGCCACATAATAGAATAAAGTTAGATCGATCGCTTTAGGCAAAAGCTCGGTCTTTATCGCACGCATGAACGCTGCCCGATGCCATTTGACAGCGGCTCCATGGCGATGCCGTTTTTCAGATCGAAATTTGCTGTCGTCTGGGCCACGGCGACCTGTGTCTGAGAAATTGGTCTCAGTGACATTTGCTACCTCGGATTTTCTTCCGTGGGACGGCGGCGTGCAGGGCGCGGAGACAGCAGCCTTTGCGGTTGTGTTGGCCGTGGAGACCTGTCCCATTAGCTGCATTTTAACAACTCGTCTGAATTCAGTCTGCGCCGGCGAGGCGCGTGGTTATAACTTCGTTGCCGAAAGCTCCTAATTGCTTGTGCAGCCGCCGGTAAGATTGCGTGCAGTTGAGTGGGGCTGCGCCCGACGGGCAGCCGTCTGATCAGCCGTAGTGTCTGATCGAGCGCGCTGACGCGGCGGCGACTCGCTGCCGCCCCTCTCACGCTGTGGTGCCGTCCGCGGCCCGTCCAGTCTGCAGTCCTGTATGGAACTGTGAGCGGCGGCGGCTCGCCACGGACGAGGCCGGCCCGCAAGCGGAACACCAGCCGCCGTCGCCGGCCGCCGCTAGACCGTGCAGTGCGTGTCTGTGGACTGGAGGCCGGCCGCACGTGTCGCGCCAACTGAGTACCTTGAACGAAGCGGGTCGCGGCGGGTGGTGTTACGAGCTGAAGAGAGTTTATCGGCGTGTCGAGAGTGGGCGCCAGTGAGCGCGGAGGCCGCCGCTCCGTGAGCCGTCCCGCGCCCGCCCGCCCGGCTGCCAAGCGTTGGGGCCCCGTGCCATCTCGCCGGATAGGGTTAGCGCCGGCCGCCGGCGCCGTCCCACGCTCCATAGTGTCGGCCATAAGGTCGCTGGTTGCGCCGCGCCCCGTCGGTCCGCCGGCTGTGGTTGCTCAATGCACCGTGCGGCGCCGGCTCTGTCCGCGCGCGCATGTGTCGCACGCGCTCCGCCGTAACCGTTGGCCGGCCCGGTCTGTGTCGCCCGCCCGCCAGGCTGCTCGCCTGTGTAGCATAGTCGGTGCCGCGGGCGCGAGCGTTTCTGTCCTCGGATGCTTTCGCTTTTTCGCTGTGGTGCGCCGGTGCGGCCCGGCGTAGCCGGCCGGCGCGGCTGCCTGCGCTCTGTTCTCTGTCCGCTGCTGGTGCGAGGGTCGCCGCCGCGCCGGGCGCCGCCGACGGCTGCCCGATGGCGCCGGCGGCGGCTCGGCGCGGCACAGCGCGGCTGCTGTGGCTCTGTATGTGATATGTAAGTGATACCCACGATCGTCAGCCCGCGGTGTCGGCCGCTGTGCCGCCCTCGCCGGCCGCGTAGCTTTAGTTGTTTGGCGACTCCCAGCGATGTTTTCGGCACGCTTCTGGAAGCAGCCTACGTTTTGCGTGTTTTGTGCCACTTGGGCGACCGCTGTTGCGTTCGAAATTCGCCATTGCGCTGCCGACATTCCCGCGTGCACAAGCTGTGGATGTACCAAGTGTTTCATTTCTGCATTCCAAAACAGCTAGCTGTAAAATGGCGATAAACGCGATGTTTGTGCAATTTCGGGAACGTTGTGATACACGTACATATTAACTAGTAGCTCGCACCGAGTCGTTGGTTGCGAGGATGGCGTAAATTTTGGAGGCGTGTTGCTGCATCGTAGCGTTTTGCGCTCGCATAGGTTAAGTATCGCACTGCGCACTTGATAGTAGGCATATTTTAAGCGTTCGTTGGACGCGCAGGTGGCTAGGTGTGTTTAATGTGCCTATAATCAAAACAAAAAACACGACGAATACTTTTGAATGTTTTGACGTGTCGTGTCTGAACGTTGTTCTCTCCGTCGTGTCACCGATGCGCAAAGCTTCCGCACTGATCCGCGTGTGTTTAAAAGTTTGTTCGGACCCGTCAGACGCAATACACCCGCTGATGCCGGAGGCTGTGTGGCGATGTGGGGGTGCCGGCACGTGCTGGGTAGAGGGCAGTCGCCGGCCGCCGGGGCCGCGCCGCGCCGGCGCAGACAGAGGTCACCAGGCGTGCCTGGCCGGGCTCAGCGGCGGCGCTGCCCTCTTACCCTCGGTGACCTCTGGCTGTGTCTGTGCGGCAGGTTCCCGACGGCCGACGCCGACGCCGACCTCATCCCCGATATCGCCATTCTGGACGACATGCCCATGGACTTCAACAACATCAACGATTTTCTGCAGTCGGTGGACACCAAGCCGCCCATCTTCGGCCTCAAGCCGCCCATGTAGGCCGGCTGGCGGCAGTGTTTCGCTGTAGTGCCGCGCGTTGGCACCCGGTCATGGTTCAGGTAGGCGCGAGCACCGCCCCTCGGCCTCTGATATTATCGGAGTGGACGATCGATCGTGTCTGCCGACCGAGCCGCAGTCTACCGACGAAACAGTACATTAAGGCTACATGCTAAGGAGTGCCACACGTTTAGTGGTGCGTGGCCCAGTGGGTTTGGCTGCGCCCTTGGACTTTTGAACATCTTTCAATGCGCTTTCAACAATTCCATTTCCGCCTACATGATTTGCTTGTTAAGTCTAGCATAACGCTTTTGTATAGTGGATCTCTTGGGATTTTACCGTGTAGAACCAACCGAAATAATGGTTTTTAAGAGATTTATTCGTAATGTGGCTTGCCGTCAGTTCACCCATTGCGTCTCGTGTTTAAGTGGGCAAACTTGAGCGCCGTCTCTGGCGACCCCGCGTCGCTGTGATCTACATGTCGGGTCGACATTGCCGTCGGCGGCGGCGGTCGCGTTCGTAGTGTGTGCTGGTGCGCACATTTTGTTGTCCGGAGTGAGGCTGTTGTGCCGCCGCTGAGCCGGGAGAGCCGCCGCGCCGCGGCTCGTCAACCGCGCCGTGTCTCGCCGTCTGCCGCGAGTCCGCAGCGGCCCAGTGTGGGTCGCCGCTCTCCGTTTTCCGCGGCGGGCTCGGCGGCAGCGCGCCGCCGCTTCGCCCGGCGGAGACGGTCGTGGCTCGCCCCCCAGCCTTGGATGCCGTCCTCGCCGTGGCCGGCGGCGCCAGGCACGCCTTGCCGTAGGATAGCTAGCGTCGCCCGCCGCGCAGGCCGCTCGGTCCAGGCTCGGCAGTGTCGATGCCGCGCTAACAGGCTGCTGAGCCGGGCCGACCCGGCAACACCAGCAACAACACGCGCCCAGCAGTCCTGAATAAAGTGCACTTAGCATTGGCCCGCCGGAACGACGGCCCTGGCACCGTACCTGACACTATCAGAGAGCGCCGGGTTATGACGGCCGGCGGCCGGCGGCGGGCTGCCTGCGGCGGCGATGTCTGCTGTTTGTTGACGCTCGTTGAAGGTGTCGTGCCGTACCGCGCGGCCGGTTTTGTTGTGCGCGGGAGTTCGTGGGCCAGATGCCCCCTGCGCCCGGGCGCGGCGCCTGTGTTGTCTTGGGTTTAAGGAGCCACTGCTTACTAATCCATAGTCGAACCGATCGGTTTGCTGTTCGTTATAGCGTTGTGACCACGTGAAAATAGTCTGACCTTTTTTGAGAATATAGCTGACTGCTTTACTTCACATGAAGGATTGCAACGATACGATTCACAAGTCTGTGCTGACCAGGAATGGTGAGAAGTCGCGGAGCTTGACCGTCATGGACCGTCATCGTCCTCAGATCACACTGGAAAGCAAACCAGCCAGGTGCTGGAACCCTGTGCCCGTTGTGGGTTAAATACAAGGGGGATATAACTTGAGGTGAGTGATACGTGACATACGGTGCGACACAGACGTCAGTGGGCGTGAGTGTCATGTCGATTACTGTAAATTATCAGATGGGCTTCATTAAACCAGGCATAATTATCCTCTTCCTAACTCACGTTATAAGTTGGATTCGAATGCAATGTAATGATCACGAAATTCAGGAGTGATGGTTAAGTGGGGAGCACGTTGATCAATCACAAATTATTGGGCGTTAATGCAAAGGCATAGTGGCCATACCGGTTTGTGTTGAAGGAGTTGGTGTTGAAGACAATAGATATTCACTCGATGTCATGCGATCGAGGTTAAGCCAGACACATTCAGGAAGCACTTGTAAGAAGCTAGCGGGCGCGTGAGGAAAGAGACTATGCATGCAGGGCTTTCATGCCCATGATGTTAACTGGCATTGGTGACTGCGGGTAAAGGAAGCGGGGCTTTGGACCGCGAGAGGATAAGCGGTCACGTCGAAAGACTGATCTCGTTCAAGACGGAGGGGACGCCAGTCAGAAGGGCTTTCGTTATATGGGGACGATGCCCGTAAGACTTTATGGAAGGTTTGACTAGTCATAAGTTTCTCGTGAAGACGTTTGCGAAAGATGTCTCGACGAAGACGGTAAAAAAACCCGCCAGTAAATCGCTTTGTGGTTGACATTGGGGGAAGGCGGATAGGATGCTACCTGGGCAATACTAAGGATGAAGAGCTTCTTCGGGTCACAGGACAATAACGTATTAGCTGTGCGGTGTTGTCACGCTCTTCGCAAGCTGAAACTGGTATAAACGGCCCAGGTGGCTCTCATAAAACAGGGACGGCGGGCGCCCGCTAGAATCTGAGCAAGGCACGACTCGGCGTAGTCGTCACATGTTAAACAGCCCGGGTGGCTCTCAAAACAGGGACGGCGGGTGCCCGCCACAATTTGCGCAAGGTGCAACCCGTCGTAGTTGTCACGTGTTCCTCGTAAAGACGTTCACCAAAGATGTGTTCGGCAAATGCGGCATAAGATCCCAGCCAGGAAATACTTGCCTGAAGGACAGGCCACCCTTAGGGGCAAGGACGGTACTTGGGCGACACTGAGGGTGAGAGACTCCTGTATTGGCGGAAAAGACGTATTAGATGTTTTTGCCTTTCGGCCGAATGAACCCGAACACCTCGCTTGAAAGAGCCTGCCGTGCCAAGACGAGAAGGACCTAAGCAGTGGAAATGTGTGTTTAAGGTTCCTGATACCCTAAATTTGGCAGCATATTAGGTAACAGTACTCCATCCCGACTCTGTCTGCCACTGGATGGAAAAAGTAGGGTAAATTATGGGGCAGAACTTGATTCGCGATAACACGAATGAATGCAACATATGATGATATGGGGGGGGGGGGCGAATGCATGGAACTGCATGCAAGTTGATGTGTTAAAAGGACCAGCGGAAGCAACGGCAGAAAAACCGTATTTACCGTCGGCCAGTAAAACCGTCGGCTCATATTGAAACCGAAGACAGACTTGGGAAGTAGGCGAGATGCCCGACAGGCTGCTCGTAGCCTAAGCCGTGTCACATGGATGTGGCAGGGGAAGAGCCATCCCACGGACTCTTCTCGATATCATTACGTAACTCAACCTCACCCTCCATCCCGACCAGTGAAGTACCTCTCTGTCTCATACGGGTTTGGTCAGCCTCACACTCGTATGTAGTCTGGAAGGAGCACGTCGTGCAGCGTATTTCTGAGTGCAGCTTTCATTGCGAGACGGCCAGGCTGCCTGGACGTATGAGGACATTCCTAGCATCAAATGAAAGAGGTATGAACATAAAGAAGCAAGTGTGTATTCTGAAACTACCTTCAGTGGTCTTCCAAGACATCAGCTCGTACAAGAGAGTCCTGAAGAATGTTGCAAAACTTGCAGAATGTTGCAAGCGCAGTTTACTGCTTAACGAATCGAAATAGCGCCCTAAACCACCTTCAGTACTCTCGGTAAACATCAAAGATCCTGGAGGCGATTCTGTCAATTCATTGCAAAAGTTGCAGAAGGTTGAAGGAGTGATTGACGGCAAAACAAGGCGTTGCGGAGCTCCAGAACTTCCATTCTTACAAGGCCCGAGAGCCTCTAAGAAACCACAAAGAAAATGTTGCAAAGTTGCACAAGACATTGCAAACGACGTTGTTCACAGCGCCCACCCCGCTGCAACGCTACAGGAGCTGCGAGACTATCAGAATCGCCTCACCAAAATGTTCCCTGGAGACACAAATGTGTTCGCCAAAGCCCCGAAGGAGGTCGAAATGGTGTAAAAGATTACCGATAACCATGAGCGGCGGACTGAAGTTGCAAAGATTCCGAAACTGAACGCCGTAAATCCCTAAGACGAGTCATTTTCCTCTCAAAGTCTTGCAAATGAGCACACTGTTGCGATGGACGGCGTGAGCACACACGTATCTGATCAGAATCTCAGTGTTTGATAGCTGAAAGAAGTGCCGAGACATGGTGTCCACCGCATGCTTGGCTGTCGCCTCAGGCCCGGCGGGATTCGCAGCATTATATTGGCGCGGATGTCGTGAGACTTATGTCAACTGTCAGCTCTCCCTGCGTGGAACAAGGTTTCAAGGTGCATGTGACATGTGGCGTGTGGGCCGCACCCCTCAGGGGATTTTCTCATTTGATTACACCGGGTGTAGATTAGATAATGCTGTCAGATCACGACACTGTAGCGCAGTGCAGTGCAGGGCTGTGGTCCTGGCATACTATACTAGGACTCTGCCCAATGCCTAGTTAAATCACAAACCCATCAAGATAGATAGTGACCAAATTCAATGAGGTTAGGGCCACAACAACTTGGAATAGGCATGTTACGCCACTTAATTATTATTTATTCACTTAGAACAAACGGAAATGCGTTCGTTGGAAGCGCACAGCTGGACGTGCCATGATGCATGTCTCAAGACGCACGCAGCAAAGCTCAACAATCACTGGCACCTGTAACAGCAGCATCACCCACCACACATAGAGAAGAGATGTCCAGCTGCACTGTGCGCTCTGCTGGGAACACGGACGCGCCGACATGTTCAGTGCTCAGACAAAATTATTGCATTTATTCGTGAGTGCTATGTGCAGATGGTCTCATTCGCGGAGATTGTCACTTGCAATGAACTCTGCCCGTTAAACTCGTCCTATTCGCATGCACTTATTTGCCAAAGAAGTTCTCGATATGTCCAACACGTGATACCGTGATAATCACCAAGCGTCGCTTTACCGTCGCTTCCCAGTATGGCGCGCTCAGCACGTCTCTGGGTGCTCGTGGCCTCTATCTCAGCACGACTCTGGGCCCTCGTGGCCTCCATCTCAGCACGTCTCTGGGCTCTCGTGGCCTCCACCTCAGCACGTCTCCGGGCCCTCGTGGCCTCCATCTCAGCACATCTCTGGGACCTCGTGGCCTCCATCTCAGCACGTCTCTGGGCCCTTTTGGCCTCCATCTCACACCCGCTATTACTACCCTTCTCCAACCACACCACGCGTGAGCGACTTTCAGCTTTAAGTCAATGGGCTTAGAACTATCAGTGCTTGTCCAGTGGGGAGCTTGATTGCGACTGCGGCCGTCAGGCAGGTCCCCAAGCTTTGCGCCGCTGCCAGACGTCTCCTGCACACTCCGCCACGCTGCCGTCTCCAATGACCTTGGCCTGGTGACCCTCCGCGGGTCGGGGTGGAGCGAGGTCAGACGTGGTCAGCCGACATACGTCAGGGCCCGTGCGGCGACGAAAACAAGATGGCCGACGTGGCGGCGGCGGTGGACAGCAGAAAGATGAGCAGCAGCACGCGGTCGCAGACGACTGCCACCTGCGCAACGTTCGTCGTCGAGTCAGCTGGGCTGCAGCCGCAGCGCGCAAGCGATGTGTGGGTGAAACAGGACAGCGACAGGCAGTCAGAGCATGAGGCGTGCACACACACACACACACACGAGCGGGAAAGGGCCGGCGGCCGGCTGACCTGCTGCCACTCCTGGCGTGTGGCCTCGCGCCGCTCCTGGTCCTCCAGCCGCAGCTCGTTCCGCTCGATCGTTTGGTATATCCTGTTTGAGCACGCGCACAAAGTTCCGCTCGAAGTCCTCTGAGAGACAGGAGGCGGAGGCGGTGATTAGGGCTCGTCGGCAGTTGGACGGACGTCAGCGGCCGGCGGGTCCGGCTAATGACGACACCGAACCGACCCGTGGGCGCCGCCGCGCCACCGCCCCCGCCACGGCCGCCGGCGCCGGCTCGCCATCGCGCCGCCGCCGCCGCCGCCGCCGTCACGGCTCCGGGGAGGGCGAGCATGAGATAAACCTCGGCCCTGTACGGTGCAGGCCCACCATTGACACTGGCCATCCTATTCCTTTAAAAGTTGAGGAAAGTGGCGTCTCCCATGGTTGTAGGCTTGTGCGACACGCGCCCCATAAGCAAAATTGGTAAGATTTATCCATTTTAAACTGGCAGTGTCGCCGCCAAATTGCTATTGTTACGTCACACCGTAAGTTCAGCAAGGCTAGATTGACTTTTCGTCCTCGCTTTAGGTATTAAGATTTCTATTAACGCCATTTTATCACTGTTTAGGCTATCATTTGAATGTTTATCTGGCTTGACCGTAAGGTACATTTTATCCCGAAAAGATCATATGTGTTCCGTCAGTGCGGGGCTTCAACTAAATTTGCGCGCAATTTTACAACCTTGCTCGATTGATTCGTTCCCATCACTTCCTACAGTTTTTTACTTTTGGATATTGCACATTAATGGCAAACATTTTGGCCTAAACGCCGGCTTTTCGGAGCACTTCCGCCGCGCCGCTCAATATCTGTCGATTTGTTGACGTTTATCTGCTTGCACGGGCGCTGAGCGAATGTCGCTGGACGCTGAAGTATCATCTTCCCGCGGGAGAGCGTGTCTCAGCAGCGGACCCCTTCATGCGGGACAAACGCACTTCAGGGAGCAGCTGTGTTGCGTCCTCCGGGAACGAAATACCGGCCATCCGTTTCCCTCGTTGCTTCCGCCCGAGTGCCGCCAGCCTGGCGACAGTGTTTGATGTGTCGGCTGCCCCGGCGCCCTGTCGTTCGTCTCTAGTCGCCTCCGCTGACGCCGGCCGCCGGCGCTGGCGATGGTCGCCTCCGCTGACGCCGGCCGCCGGCGCTGACGCCGGCCGCCGGCGCTGGCGACGGCCGCCGGCGCTGGCGATGGCCGCCACCGCTGACGACGGCCGCCGGGGCTGACGACAGCCGCCGGCGCCGACGACGGCCGCCGGCGCTGACGACGGCCGTGCAGCTGATTGCGCGTCTCGTGAATGTCTGTGTGCCCTCGATGGTAAGTCGCGCACTCTGGCTCTGGTCCCCCAACCGGCTCTTCGCCACTGCCGACCCCGTGCACGCGGGAGACCCCCCGCTCTGCCATCGACCGCGCCGCTCCAAGGCTCACCGCCGCTCCCCGCCCCCGTCCGACTCTGACTCATCCTCGACCGTACGGAGATCCCTCGGCTTGCCGCCAACCACGTCGCTTTAAGGCTCGTTGCCGCTTCCCCTCCCCCTCCGCCCATCCGGCTCCGACTTGTCCTCGTCCGCACGGGAGAGCCCCGGTCAGCCACCGGCCGCGCCGGTCACACCTAATAAGCGGCGCGGCCAAGTTCCTCGCCGCGGCGACACCCGCGGGACGAATCTGCGCATTGATCACGCCTTATCCGCGTCTGATCAATGTAATATCGCGGGTGGTCGGCCCGCGGGCCCGCCGGCCGACCACCCGGCCAATATCCGTCTGAGAGGCCGACTGGCCGGCGCTCGGTGCTGTCCGGGTCGGCTTCTGCGCCACACTGGCGCCACGTGCCGCCGCTCCTCGACGGGTATGAATGTAGCCCGGCCGTCGGCAGCCGGGCGGAATGACCTCGGCGGGAGTTGGACTGAAAACGTTTCGAAGATGGGCACGGGTGGACGCAGCGCACCTCTATACGCACGCGTGGGTGTATCCACAGATTAACATATGAACGGCTGCCGTGCAGCTTGACCTGACTGACCTGACGTGGGCAACAGGCCCGGGTCAGCCGCCTGAACTGACTGACCTGACGCGGGTAGGATGGCCGGGTCAGCCGTTTGACCTGACTGATCTGACGCGGGCAGGAGGGCCGTGTCAGTCGTTTAGCATGACCGACCTGACGTGGGTAGGATGGTCGGGTCAGCCGTTTGACCTGACCGACCTGACGCGGGCAGGATGGGCAGGGGTCAGCCGTTTGGCCTGATTGACCCGACGCAGGCAGGACGGGTCGGGCCAGCAGCTTGACCTGACTGACCTGACGCGGGCAGGATGGCCGGGTCAGAGCCGTTTGACCTGACTGACCTGACGGGGGCAGGCCGGCCGGGTCAGCCGTTTGACCTGACTGACCTGACGGGGGCAGGACGGCCGGGTCAGCCGTTTGACCTGACTGACCTGACGCGGGCAGGATGGCCGGGTCAGCCGTTTGACCTGACTGACCTGACGGGGGCAGGACGGCCGGGTCAGCCGTTTTAAACCTGACTGACCTGACGCTGGGCAGCATGGCCGGTCAGCCGTTTGACCTGACTGAACCTGACAGGGCAAGGACGGGCCGGGTCAGCCGTTTGACCTGACTGACCTGACGCGGGCAGGATGGCCGGGTCAGGCCGTTTGACCTGACTGACCTGACGCGGGCAGGGTGGGCCGGTCAGCCGTTTGACCTGACTGCCCTGACGCGGGCAGGATGGCCGGGTCTGCCGTTTGACGCTGACTGACCTGACGGGGGCAGGACGGCCGGGTCAGTGGTGTGGCCCCGTCGACAAGGGTACCGCAGTCCGTCGAGGCTGTCGCCATCCGCCACCGTTCTCTTGTCGTGACCTCCGGACCGCTGTGTCAGGTCCTGCAGAACAGACACAATATTTCTGTTCGACAGCGCAGCAAACGTGTTAGCGACAGTCACCCGCTAAAACTTCACCACCCATAGTAAGCAATCCTAAGCCCCTTACAGACATATTGCATGCTGCCGTTTTCATGAAGGCAAAGTGGAGTAAAACCCGCACTGTTACCTTACAGTTATATAACCCGCACGGAACCTTACCGCACCACCCATTCTACGCTGCCGTCTTCATGAAGGCAAAGTAAAAGTAAACCCGCACTGTAACCTTACAGTTACGTCGCTGTAGCGGAACCTTACCGCGCCACCCGATGTCCAGTCCAAACTACGCTTCCTGCCTCAGCATTCAAAACTGGTGAGCGGTAGAATAGTGCTTCATACATTGTATCTCGTGTTATCATAGCAAATGGAAGATGCATTTTGATTGACGCCAGTTGTTACAGATTCTTTACCATTGGCAAATAGCGTGCTCCAGCTTTGTCTTGCCAGCATTTTTGACTTGCAGTTCTGTAACTTGATTCCCTAATTGGTTCCGTGTGGATCATTTCGGGGTTAACCCACAGAGGAAGGCGCTTACATTGCGCACATTGAGTCCGATTAAAAAGAAGTAAATTGCATGTCATATGATTTGAAGGCGTAAGCCGTGGTTTCCTTCGCACTCCTGGCAGCGATGTCTGTTTTTAAACTTTTTTCCTGACATCACGCCTAATTCTCCTCCCCATAATAAGTCACCGAGAACCGCTGATTGTGTATTTCTCTGTGGCAATATACCACTTGAAGGCAACACAGCTGCCACACTATTTTCGCTCCCGTGCTCACTTTTTAGCGGCCTGCTTATTTTTTCGACAGAATTATTAGCTGGCGATTTTCGCCCTCAGTCCGCGCTCCCAGCCGGGTTCAGTGAGGATTATTTTCAGTCTCGGTGGGATGTGGTGCGCATGTAAATGGCAGTTAATAGACGCTCCTCTGACTTCCCGCTCTGTCCATATTTGACGAGGGGTAGTGTGCCCGGTAACCCTCACGGCTGTTCAAACGTAACCAGAACCAATAGCTGGGCTGGGGCCGAGCGGCTGGCTCCCGGGCGTGGTCAGGCACGCGGTCAAGACAGCAAGCATCGCTGGAACATCGAGCCCCATGACAGGGGCTATGTGGCAGAGGCTGTGTGATAATCGCCATATCAGGATGGACGTCATGAAAGGGCGGCTGTAAAACGCTTCGTCTCCTGATCAGGGAACCATGGGGCAGTGACTTTAAGACACTTCGTCTTTTTGTCTGGGGTCGTGAGATAGTGTCTGGAACGCTGGGTCTCCATGCCAGGAGCAATACAACGAGAGAGCGGCAGTCTGTACTGTGTGTTCCAGTGAGAGAAAACATCTAGCATGGGACACAGAACACAAAACATCGCGGGAGAAAGGAATAACGACACTTTTTGCCCAGAATCGTAAGATGGTTACCTAATTTGGTACCAGATATGAAATGCACGAAAAATTGGGCAAATAGAAGCCGAACCCTTCGTTTATCGCTTGGGTCTACCAAGATACCCGGTACCTTTTTCCCTCGACCTTTTTCTCCGTTCCTCACATGTACCCACCTCTTGGTCATTTGCGTTTGCAAATTTGGGCGCCTTGGCACTGAATATGCCATCAGGAAGTACATAAAGCGTGAAATGGCGAATAAATTTATCCTGATAAAGTAAAGCCGCTCAGGGAGTAAAATCTGCTGGCTTTTTGTTAGACCCAGCATTACCCCAAGGCGTTTTTCCTGTTTATCTTAGCTTGCGTGCATTTCAAATTTGCTGCCTAGTTTATTCTGTCTCATAATGTTAGCATAAAAGGGGCGTCTCCACGCCCAGGGCCCATGGGTGTGGAACACCGTTGTCGTCGTGTGGACTGCGTCAGAGCGGCTGTGGAGCATTGTGTATCCGTTTATGCCCGTGCATACCTCTGTATAGAGTGGCCTGTGGACGGTGGTTCGTGTATGTGGACAGTAACCCACGACTGTGGACAGTGACCCACGGCCGCAGACAGTGACCCGTGTCTGTGGACAGTGACCCGTGTCTGTTGACAGTGGCCCTTGTCTGGGGACGTGACCCGCGGCTGTGGACAGTGACCCGGGGCTGTAGACAGTGGCCTGTGGATGTGGATAGTGACTCCGTGTCTGGATAGTGGCCCATGACCGTTGAGCGGTGGTCCGTGGATGTGGGTCAGTGGCCCGTGAGAGAGGGGCTGTGGAGCGGTGGTCCCGTGTGAGAGCGGCCGTGGAGCAGTGGTCCGTTAGAGAGCGGCTGTGGAGTAGTCCGTGTGAGAGCAACTGTAGAGCAGTGGTCCGTGAGAGAGCGGCTGTGGAGCAGCGGCCCGTGAGAGACCGGAGAGCAGTGGTCCGTGAGAGAGCGGCTGAGGAGCAGCGGCCCGTGAGAGAGCGGCTGTGGAGCAGTGGTCCGTGAGAGAGCGGTTGTAGAGCAGTGCTCCTTGAGAGAGCGGAGAGCTGTAGTCCGTGAGAGAGCGGCTGTAGAGCAGTGCTCCGTGAGAGAGCGGAGGGCAGTGGTCCGTAAGAGTGCGGCTGTAGAGCAGTGCTCCTTGAGAGAGCGGAGAGCAGCGGTCCGTGAGAGGGCGGCTGTGGAGCGGTGGTCCATTAGAGAGCGGCTGTGTGGCAGTAGTCCGTGAGAGAGCGGCTGTGGAGCAGTGGCCCGTGAGAGAGCGGCTGTGCAGCAGCGGTCTGTGAGAGAGCGGCTGTGTAGCAGCGGCCCCGTGAGAGAGCAACTGTGGAGCAGTGGTCCGTTAGAGAGCGGCTGTGGAGTAGTGGTCCGTGAGAGAGCGGCTGTGCAGCAGCGGCCCGTGAGTGAGTGGCTATGTAGCAGGCGGCCCGCTAGAGAGCGGCTATGTAGCAGCGGCCCGCTAGAGAGCGGCTGTGGAGCAGCGGCCCGTGAGAGAGCGGCTATGTAGCAGCAGCCCGTGAGAGAGCGACTGTGTGGCAGCGGCCTGTGAGAGAGCGGCTGTGTAGCAGCGGCCCATGGGAGAGCGGCTGTGTGGCAGCGGCCTGTGAGGGAGCGGCTGTGTGGCAGCGGCCCGTGAGAGAGTGGCTATGTAGCAGCGGCCCGTGAGAGAGCGGCTGTGGAGCAGTCGTGGCGGTGATCAGGGCGGCTGCCTTTCGCCGTCCGTCGGTGCCTGCGGCGTGCCACGCTGCTGCTGGTTGCTGTGCCATCTGTTGATCAATAGCGCTGCGGTGCCGCCGGCCGGCGAGCGCCGGCCGTTGAACGCCGGCCCGCGAGATGATAACGTCACCCGAGATTACTTGTCTGCGGACGGCCTCACGCTCGGCGCGGGACCGGTGGAGCGTTAACCACGCCGGCAAATAATGATCGGTGTCAAGGATGGAGGCCAAAAGTCCTTGATCCGGGACCGGTGGCGCAGGCGGAGAGGGATACGTAACGCCTCCCCCCCCTCCCCCCGCCCCCCTTAGGTTCCGAAGGATCCGAAGTGCCCCTCGTGACCTACGATTAAGGACCCGACCGCAGGGTCCGATTGCACGGCCCGAAAGGACGGCCGGAGGTCGCATTCAGGGCCTTTATCCACAGGGCTGGGCACCCCAATGCCAGACAGAGGGCCTTGCGCGCTATCATGGGCCCCTGAGTCGATAAGCGCGTATATGTCGGCCACACACTACCGGTACCGCATTCGGCTCCGTGCCAGTATAGACCTAAGAGCCCACTTTCCAAGCAGCTATAAAGCCGAGGCCAGTGATTTGCTCTACTCGGGGCCCCTGCATCTCTCAGGGTCCCACAGTACCTAGCAGGGGGCCTATGCAAACGAGGGGCCCGCGCCGACATAAGGCAGTGTCCGATAAGGCCTGAGGTGGGGCCGGGCGGCTCACCGGAACGGACGATTAAGGGCCCGGTTGGAGGGCATAAGGGCCCGAGGTGCTGATTGTAAGTCACATAAAGAGTCGCAGCCCGTAGGATCGTGACCTCAAATATCAGTCATATGGCCTCTTGCACAGTGTGAGAACCCTCTGAGACAACACGGGTGTCTAAGCCGGCCGGAGACCACCTACACCGAACAGTCGGCTCCCTGTCAGTCTGAAGCCTGGGAGCCAATTTCCCTGGCAGGAGCAAGACCGGGGCTACGATTTGCATTGGTCCGGGTACCTGGAGCAATGGTCAGGACCCTATGTCGGTCAGGGGTCATAGTGCCTAACACGGGGTTCTGTGTCGGCAAGGGGCCAGAGTCACCAGGAGCTGTGTAGCAGGGCTTCAAGGAGTGGCCTGAAGGGCCCCTCGGGACCAAAGACAATGGGCTAAATGAAATTGAGCCTGGCCCCCCATCCGTAGCGTCGTGACCTGAAATTTTTGTCGGAGGGCTTCTTTTCGGGGCCATTTTATTAGGGGTCTCTATCCCTAGTATATGAAGCCTCGACACAGAGCCAAACAGTCGACTCCGTGTCCTTTAAGCCCTTGGGGCCCATTTCCTAAGTAGGAACGAGGCCGGAACCCGCAATTTGCAATACTCAGACACAATGAGGCGTTCCTGTGTCGGTTGGAGACATAGTGCCCAACAGGAGTCCGGTGGCGGCACAGTGCTTGATTAGTTCAGAGGCCGCGAGTCGCCCAGGAGCCGTGCTTGAGGGAGCCAAAAAGGGGCCTAAGGGTCTTGAGATCAAAGATCAAGAGTCCGATTGCAAGGCTGAAAGGCACGAACGGTAAGTGACTGCAAGTGACGTTAGGGACCCCGCCCGTAGAGAAATGGTGCTTAATGTCAATTGGGGGGCCTCTTGTACCGAATGGAAATCCCCGAGGCAGTGCGTTTCTCTACTTCGGCCACGTTAACACGCGCTCGGGCGGGGGTCAAATTGACCCCTCGGAGGTTTTTCCAGAATGGTTTCCGAACGGCGCTACGC
>NW_023597054.1:30755631-30781166 GCF_011947565.3 Pollicipes pollicipes
CCAGAGTGCCTAACAGGGGCTCTGGCTTGGTAGGGGCTCGAGTTAGCCAGGGGCAGTATTCAAGGAGCCCGAATGGGGGTACGACGGGCCCTTCGGTGCCAACGATCAGGGGTCAAATTTAAGGGCCTGGAGGCGTAGCCGGAAGCCGTATGAAGGGGCCCTGGACCACGGTGCTGGGACATGAAACGCTCTTGTCAATGTCACTTGGCGCCAATCGGGGCCCTGAATCGAAGAGGGTCTCTGTGTCGGCCACACCACCACCAGCACCGAACAGTCGGCTCAGTATATGTCTGGGTCCTGGGGGCCCATTTCTCAAGCAGGGACAAGGCCGATGCCCGATATTTGCATTGGTCGGAGCACCTGAAACTATGTGGTGCTCTTATCTTGGTCAGAGGCCCACAGTGCCTAACATGAGGTTTTTTGTTGGCAGGGGACCTCGAGTCGGCCAGAGGAACAATTGCTGAACAAGGACACGGACGGGTCCCCGAATGCCAGAGGGCCTCTTGCGTTGGTCGGGGCCTCCGACAATGAAAGGGGACATGATAGCTCACGATGAGAGCTCCCAATGGGGCAGTGCATGGGCCTTGTGTCAGTCAGGGGCCCCAAAACTGAAAGGTACTCTCCACCCCATTTCAGCCTGGGGTCTGTTAAGCCGAGCTTGAATCTCTCTGACAACTATTGGACACCCCACGGCGATAATAATTTGTTTTTGCGTGAATGAAGGGCCCCGCGTCAAAACGTAGATAACTTCCTGGGCCATAGTTCCTCCCACGTAAGGAAAGGGGCTCATGTGTGACTGTCCTTCCAAGGGCTTCCGATGGCCAAGTCACCCCTCCCTGTGCCGCCAGAACGGTAGCTGGTGGGCGCCCCGTGCTGGTACCCAGCACTGGTTCAGAATGGCAATTCAGTCCCTGACTGGGAAGGATAATATGTCCCCTAGTGTTCTACCCACCGGAAACTCACCCATTGGCGCAGGCAAGGGGCACGTGCCCTCCCCCCCCCCCCCCCTCCCAACCTTCTATCTTGAGGAGCCTGAAGGGTCTATCGGGACAGGCGATTATAGCCTGATTTCACGGCTCTAAGGGCCCGAAGGCCGCCCGGAGGTCATATTCGAGGGCCTTAGCATGGGGCGCGGCACTCGATGCCAGTCAGAGGGATCTTTAAGCCGATCGGGCCCCCTGAGTCGATAACCGCATCGTGTGCCCCGCGTCAGTATAGGCTTGAGCGCTCATTTTCCAAGCAGACACAAAGCTCGAGCCAGCGATTTACATTGATCGGGGCCCCAGTCTGCCAGGGGCCCGCGGTGCCTAACAGTTGTTGGTGTTAACCTATTCTGGTGAGGGGCCCCGAGTCAGCCCGAGGCATCATTTGTCGGGTTCACCAGTACCGACGATTAAAGCCCGATTGCGAAACCTAGGGCCACGAAAGACTGGCCGGAGTCTTTTCAGCGGCCCCAGTGTGTGGGACAAGCCGCCAGATGACAGTCAGGGGCCTTTTGCGCTGATCGGGGAACCCCTGAGTCAGAAGCGGTCTATATGTCCGCCAGGCACCACCAGCATAGCACAGCCGGCTCCGCGGCGGTAGTGGCCCGAGAGCCTCTTCCCACACAGTGGCAAAGTCGGATGAGCATTTCAGTTCAAAACGTCATACAAATGTAAAACACTCCCTTCAAGCCCCACTGTCCTCTATGTGCCGATTTTTAGACCACCTGCGGCGATCAGGGGTCTTGTTGCGTCAATGACGGTTCCTGCATCGATACGGAACCAACTGCGCGGGTCTGAAGGCCTCCCACGTTAGGGAGAGGACCAATTTGATATGATGTATCCCTCTAACGGTCTCCAGATCGGCCAGGGTTTCCGCCCCGTGCCGCCAGAATGGTATCCGGAAGGCAGCCCATGCGGAGACGGGCTGCCAATGGCCCTTCAGCCCTTGACTGGGAACGATAATATGCCCTTTATAACCTGCTTAAGGGACCTCCTTCCCGGAAAAAGTAACTGGTCCCATTAGTGCTGAAAAGGGTTCTCAAAAAAGTTCCATTTTTCTAAACTTTTTCCAAAAGTTTCCAAAAAACGTAAGAGTTTCATCCGATAACCATCTAGTAAAACAAATTACCTAAACATGTTGTGAGCTTGCCCGCTATCAGTCTCACGAACAAGAACAACGTTGGCCTGGGTTGCAGTTTCCGTAAAACCGAACGGCGTTGTCCACTGTAAGTGCCGCCATGCGGCGGACACATTGCGCGGGAAAACAGCTGTCGTGGAATAATGCTTCAGAGAATTTCTCAAAATTAGTCCCTACCCTTTAAGATTAGACTCGGACATATCTTTTACAATTGTGAGGTTGTCCTCTGGACGGATCAATGGTTGAAGCAACATAAAAAGATAAGATATTCTACCTCTTCTCGTTCCAGCACTAGGTTGGAACTAGAAGAAGTGTTCTTCTAATTCCAAGCTAGTGTTGACACTAGAACACCCATTTTCCATCGCTTAGTACTTTTCGCGGGGCCGACGCCATGCAGCCTATGGAGACTGCAACGCCGGGCGTCGAAGTATTGGTTGCCGAGATTTGCCATCGCGCATGGCTGAAAACTGCGTACATTGCTTTTCTCACTAATAGATTCAGACTGAATGTTGTTCACTTCCATACAAACATGGGTAAGCCATGATGAAACAGGTTTTGGGCCCATTTTATGTACAATCCAAGTTAGCGGGGTTCTCAATATCTATGTAGAATCCAAATCCAAATTATGGCAAAGCTTCTGATTGTCATACTTTTAAAAGGAGTTCATGAGCCATTGTAAAATGAAGAGTGCCGGCATTTATTTTATGCAGTCCGTTCACGTCTGATTTTTTCACATATTGCAGGGGGCCCGACCAGGGTAAAAAAAAAAATAAGGTTCGGGAGCAGGTTAAGGCAATCTTACCAGCTGAGCTCCCAAACTATTTTAAATGTGACACACCTGGTTATGAGCCTGCACACTCCGCGATCTTACGAGCACGAACACGCATGACCGGTAAAAGTTTCCGTCGAACCGAGCGGCGATGACCGCTGCATCCAACACCAGGTGGCGGGTACCGGGCGCGCGATAACGACTGCGTGTGGTGAATGATGCTTCCGAAAGTATTTCCAAATTCGTACTGCTATTTAAGTAATACCAGGGTGTATACCTCAGAACTAATCCAAATTACTTACTGTAACCTCATCTCGTTTTCAAGATTTATGAGCCCTACATGGGCGCGTGTAGCCCCGGCTGGCCGAGCGACAACCCACACATATTTGAGCCACGTCCTCGGCGGCGGCCAGACGATCTTAAATTAAAGTGTACGCGCAGAACAGTGCCTCATAATAAGCGAATTCGTTGTTGCAAAACCGATCTGCAATAAAATCTCCCCCATGTGTGTTTGTAATGAATATCCATTTCCTGTTGTTGTATATTCAGCGGCATAATCTGAGGCTGCTCTCTGAACAGACTACAGTTAAAATCACACAAAAATTGTCACCTTTAACTTTCCCTCTTTCATCACCAGATTCCAACACGGGATGCAAGTCTTCCCGATTGTGTATAAGACAACGAATACGCATGACGCATCGCACGGTTGACCGCTCACGATTGCACAAGCGCACCCTTCAATCAAGATGTCTTATCCCCCGCCGCTGTTCTGCAATACGTTGCGGAAGTAACGCCAGTGCGGCGTTATGTTACGGAGTTACGCTAGGTTATTAAAGGCTACTAAAATCAAACAACATAAAACGTATGCTCCTAAAACAAAAGGTCGATCTGGGTCATTCTAGATTAATGGCCTCTTATGACCTTCATGAGGCTCCATTAACATATTTGTTGACCTGCCTGTAATCGAGAAATTCAAAATGAACTTCAAAAACTACCATGCAAACCACAAAGCAAGGTTTTCCTTGTCTTTTTAATTTCGCTGTTAGTTTTGACCTGAACATGACGATCACGCCTGACCCAAGGTCAGTGATGTCGGTTGTTATCTGAAGCTCTTAGCTGCTGTTGGGGATTAGTTGTTAACCTTCCACTATCGCAGCAGATTGAACGATTTTCTCAGAGTTGTATTCGTGGAAGGCCATGACCTGCCTTTGAATTACCATACTCACCATACGTCAGCGATATTGCAAAGCACATTCAATTCACTGATGTCAATAGATCAGCTATTGAATTAGCTACAACCCCTAATCGGTTAGCGCGACTAAGCCCTGCCGTTCGCAAGTTATTTTGCGAAGACATTCGGGGGAGTCAAATTAACTGTCACGCGTGCGCGGTTCTGCGCGTCTGCATGCCCGGTATATATCGTTCGGTTGGCCCCCTTTGATCCGTCCTGGGGTGTAACCACGTCTCTGATATCAGACGGACCAATCAGAATTAAACGTTCATTCTCTCGACAAAATCTGAGCGGACGAAACCCATTTTTTAATTGGGGAATGTTTGCAAAGTTTCCGTGGGTTCAATCACGCTTGAACCAGCATTATCAGGTCTCGAAACTGTAGGAAGTTTTTCCGGCCAAGGTAGGCTACGGAGAACCGCGGCTCAAGAAAGCTGTGCTTGGCTCCGGGCCATACCATCTGGCAACCATGGAACACAGCTGAAACTCTTGGAAACCTTGGAACACAGAATACAGAACACAGAAAACAAATGTCATCTGACGACCATGGAACACAAAACGCGCCGCTGATCGCGATTGCCCTCCATGTAGGCGCTGGCTTTGTCAACCCTATAAATGCAGATGCGGCTTAGAGGACAGTGAGGGGCATCACGTGCTGATCTGTCGTTTGAGTGCTGGACGAGTGCACAGACACACGGCGCTCAACGACGTGATCAAGCGCGCGCTACAGGCAGGAATCCCATTTATCTTGAAGCCTACCGGCATCGACCGGGGAGGCGAAAAGAGGTCCGATGGGACGACCACGATCCCGTTTGCCCACGGCAATACTCCAGCATGGATGCCAGGTGCACCAATACGTTTACCATCTCCAGAGTTATCCCTTCTGCGATAGCCGCTAGTGCCGCAGCTAAGGAAGCCGAATGCAAAAAGAAAAGGAAAGACCCGAGCCTTACTCAGGGTTCTCAGTTCTCAGTTCCTCCCTCAGTTCCAAACCCTCGCCTTTGAAGCCGGCGGTGCCTATGACCCAACGACGAGAGACGTTGTCCAAAGTCTTGGGGCCAGGCTGATTTCCTCTCGGGCGATAGATGGAAGGGTGCTTGGCTCTGGCAGCGTCTGGCTATTGCCATATTGCCGTAGTCCCAAGAAGCGCAGCCTCAGTGACATTCACTTCTTAGTCCCTGACCTAAAAGCCATCACTCAGGAGGGGGGGGGGGGGGGGGTCCCCCATACCCACCATACTCATATACACCTGTAGTCTTGCCCGTTTATCCCCTTGTGCTTGCTGATTTTAGCAGTGTTTCCGTGACAGAATGCACAAATTTCATTCAAAAACGAATTTATTTGGGATATACATATGATCAAAGTGAATATTTATTTTGCGTATATCTATGATCGCTGTGGAAAGTTGCTTTGCATTTGCACACAAAGGCTCAGCAAGGAGTTAGGGAGGCACGAGACCCATGCCCCCTTCCGAGCCAAAGCGCTTACTCTAAATGCCTTTTGGGCAACTCCGCTAGAATTTGGTTCAAATTCGCAGGACTTGTGGAAAATTTATATTTGCTCCACCCCAAATGTGAGTTCGAGCAAGGTGTCTGCATGCGTGTGATTACAATTTAGTTGAAACATTATTTTTGCGGACTTGCATGTGAACAAACAAAGTTTTCATATTCATTCTCAAAATGCGTGCAATCACTGCTACTTCACATCATGCCAGTTACCTCTTTTCACAATCTGTTCTTACTTATTTCACTTCTTACAGAGCTGGCGCGTTTACTTTTTAGGTTATTTTGTTCACGATGGGCAAATCCTGCAATATATGAGGTCCATCTCCGGGAATATTTTAGCACAGAATACAATGCAATGCAACAACTATGGCCGCTGCATGGATTATGGCGATCAAGTGGGGTCAATTTTTCCGTCTTGGTTACCTCTGCAGTCTCGACGACAATCGAAGGGATTCCTTTCTACCGTCCCTGCAGCCTTTTGGCAGGCTCAACGACAATCGAGGCCTTAGCTTCTTCCGCTATCGTCTCTTCCTGGGTCTTGTAAACGGGACCTATGCTCATGTCTCCTGTGAAGAAAATGACATGGCACAGGGTATTCCGGGACACGTAATGAAACAAGACAAGGTGCCACACTCTGTCGCCAGATGACCGTGTCGTCGCATGCCACATGCTATAGGTGGCGGTCGTGTTGCAGCACGTGTCTCCAGAAAACCGTGGATAGTAAGAGGCAGACTTGTGTTCGACTCAGCTTTTCAACCGGCTCAGGACCGGCTGACAAATTTTTAGATCCAATGCTACGCATGACTCATAGTCGCCCCATTTTTTTGGTTCAGCTCAGTTCAGACTCACCGCTTGCGTTGAATCATTTGGGTCATGACTCATGCGGCTTGCAAAACCAAAGATCCGATTCAGTTCTGGCTCGTACTGTTATATACATACATACACGCATACATGCGTATATAGAGATGTTGTATGCATGTAATAGCACGAAAATGGGTGCCAACAGCCTAGTAGTCAGTTTGTTGTTTGAACCTAGCAAATGCATTGCAGCAAACAATACTTTCCTGTAACCTGTTATCAACCAGCTTTTGTAACTCTCAGCTCTAGGCCAGCACTTTCTAACTGGCACCTACGACCCACACCCGTCAGTTGTATAGCATGCAATGAAGGCTTTCTGTTTATTTCGTGTAGCCTCAGCAATAGTATGCGTACAACAGTTCAAATAGTGAATGAGGGGTCATGAATGGATGAGTTCATTATTGCGACAGTTGTCAATACAAAATATGACCAGTACTTTGATTTTACAGGTAGCAGACAATTTTTTACCCATTATAGTATGGGGTAAAGGAATGCATGATGTCTGCGCCATGTATGTATATCATGTAATATCCTCTAGTTCCTGCTTGAGATTTGGCAAACTTTAGATCAGGATCAAAAATATTGTGATTACCGCCCAGAAATTACAGTGACAAACTTTGTACCGATTTTGCAATAAAGAATATATAAATCATGTTTTGTGCTGTCTATTTTAATGCTCTGAAATGGTTTGCTATTTTTCCTGGGACGGGCTGCATTTCCTCATGTCACCATTTGGATTTGAGCCATATGACTCACTGACGCAACATCGCTGGAAGTGATCGGCTCACAATTCAGCTGACCAAATTTATGAAGAGTATGTTCAGCTCATGGCTCAAAGCGGTATTTTTCCTAATGAGCCAACTCACCGCGCGGCTCCCTTCAAAACGGCTGACTCGTGAGCCAATTCACGATCCAGCTCGAGTCAAACATACATCTGGTACATGAACATCGTTTTCTCCGACGATCATGGGTGAAACACCGTCTCTGAGATTAGGAGAACAAACTGGTACGGTGCGATCAAACGGAGATCTGGAGGGATGCAGCTGGACAAGAAAACGGTATGTTGGATGGGAAAAGTGTGAAACCGTGTATGGCATAGGAAAAAATCACAGGAGACAAAATCCTTTTTGGGGAAAATTGGGACCACATTCTCCCACAGCCCCAAGAACCCACGGTAAGCTAACCCGCCTTTTTTCGCAGATATGAAATTGCGACAGTCGTTATGAATTTATACCTTACTTGTATCGATCACTGGTTGACAGAAACGGGTGCGGCGTTACTGCGAGGGTGGCAGTGACTCACGCTCAGCACCTCACCCGTCTGACTCACGTCTCATTACCTCAGCCGTCCAGACACAGCGGAATGTCTATCTCCCGTCTGTCTCACATCTCAGCACCTTGGCTGTCCATACACGGAGGAATGTCTATCTCCCGCCTGACCCACGTCCCATTATCTCAGACGTCCAGACACAGCGGAATATATATATTCCTTCTTCGTCTCACGTCCCAGCGTCTCAGCCGTCTAGACACAGAAGAATGTCTATCTCTCGTCTGTCTCATGTCTCATTACCTCTCTGTTACCTATAATATCTATCTCCGTCGCGTTACCTCTAATTACTTCTAATTACGTCCACCGCTCATTACCTCTAATATCTAGCTCCTCTCTGTCTCGCGTTCCAGCACCTCAGCCGTCTAGATACAGCGGAATATCTATCTCCCGTCCGACTCACACCTCAACACCTTAGCTGCCCAGACACGTATGAATGTCTATATCCCGTCTGTCTCACGTCTCATTACCTCAAACGTCTACACGCAGATGAATGTCTACCCTGCCAACGACTTCGCTTTCATGACATGATTTCTAACGTAAATACTTCTCCTCGACCAGGGGTAAGAAGGTTCTCCTGTCACCGGCGACATGTGCAACAACTTAAACTTTCTCATTGGAGCCGGGTTTTTTTTTACAGAATCCGTTGAAACATAGCTTTAGATGAGATAAACCACACAAAACGAGGATAAATGAAATGCGATGGGTGCTAAACATCATAAACAAATAGGATTGCGTTCGCTTCGGGAGCTTCATGTGCACTCAAGTTCCATTTGCTGGCCATGCCAAAGCAGGTCCTGTGGTACGAGTAGCCAGCACAGCGGGCTCGAGGCCGATTGGCGCGTCGTTTTGGTTCGAACCTAAGACGTCCAATATCCCGACTTTCTAAAGTGGCAATTCGACGGCGTAAAACAATGATGGAATAGCCCCTTAACAGACAGCACGTCACCTTTTTGTACTTTTCACTTATGGTTAGATCATACGCTTACGATCTGATCAACAATATTAGTTTTCTCGATATCCTTCAGAATAGCTCAGCATTACAATTTTAGGTGCGATATTACGATAGGCTTACCATCAAGTCAATACAAAACTTTCAATACAATAGCATTTCTCCCGCTCACACGGGAGAAATGCTATTGGAATAATTCCTCAGTGACAGTATGACAGTAATGTGGCAGTAATACATTTCCAACACATTTTACGAAAGCTTTAGACTACGGAAAAGTGCCAGAACAATTTTGGTCAACGGCCGTATCACGATCATAAATGACACGTAACAAACCTCTCGCGCTGTTTCACGACACATTATGTCAATACCAGTACCGGAGAAATAGCTATTGCGGGATTTAATCTACCGATAAAAGTAACTCTTCCCCGCTTTACTATCAGATTGTACATTGTGTGTGATGTTACGAACTACGTTATATTAAGCTGTCAGTCGCGGTGTTGGTCATGCTACAGCTTTTGTTTGTGTCTGGGAGTGCATTGTCTAAAATTTGGTTTCATGGTCTTCCATAGTCCCCAAAATTCAGATTTCTAGCATTCGTAATCTGTGTCTGGGGACAGCTTACTCCCAACATTGAATTATCAACCAGAAATCCAACACTGGGTAACCTGAAGCCGTGGTTAGCAAATCTGGCTGATTATTTCGGATTTTGGGCGCTGTGACTTTTTCGTCACATATTGACGTTATGTAGTGTTTAGCAACAATTCTGTTTCAGTGCCGCTTTTGGACCGATACCCCGACTTTTCTAAGTGGCAATTCGACGGCGCAAAACAATGGTGGAATACTCCCTTAAAAGACAGCATACCACCTTTTTGCACTGCGCGTACGATTTGATCAATAATATCAGCTTCTCGAAACCATTCAAAGAGCTCAGCATTGAAAGCCTAACCAGCCACTCATGCAGGGGAAATGTTATTGGAATCCTTCCTCACGGCTATGACAGTAAGGCATTTCTAACCAATTTCACGAAAGTTTGAAACACTGCGTAGAAAAGTGTGAGAAAACATGACAAAATTATCCCGCGAATTCAACGAAACGCGAACGAAACGAAACGAAACGCAAAACGCGAAAAAGTTTCTTTGACTTCTCCTATGCTGTTGACCACGGTGGCTATTTTCGAAGCTTTCTCTGTGAATGGGAGCGTTATATGATCTATGGCGACGCACTGATTCAAACTTCAACCAATGTGCTTCTCGGTAACAGGCCCTTGCCGCCCGCTGGGCCAATCACGAACGCTCTTTTATTCACGTTAGTAGAGATGCTACGGCGGTAGTCATGACAGCAGTGGGCGTGACAGCAGGGAACGAGTGCAGCGGTGTTCCAAAGCGTTGACAGCGAAATCTCGACTCGGAAATGACTAAAAATCCTTATCACGTCTTGACGAAACTGCAGCGGCACTATCCAGTGCTATTGTTAGAAGCAACTGGTCCTGAGAATTCTGTAGAGCATGCCTTTGCAATATGCCCAAAGGTGGGCCACTCTATATAAGAGGACCCCATGGTCGACGCTGTCGAAGGCTTTGGTGGTCGGGCTGAAGCTGAAGCTGAGGCTGAGGCTGACAACCCCGAGTGCAGCGTCTTCTGTGCAGCGACAAGGCCTGTACGCACACTGGTCATAAAATGCAATGTTGTGGTTAAACAGATACCAAGAGAGTTGAGCACGAACAATTTTGCCAGCAATTTTAGACAGGTGAAACAGACGGCACTAAAGTTCAAATGTCCATCACCTCGATATTTACATGCGAACAGTACGTGTCCCAAGTCGGAGATGTCATTTTTTCTCGCAAAGACCACCTGCTGCGCTGCTCGAAACTAGACGCCTGCTTGACGTAGGCCAACGATATTTCTCGCCGCCTTTACGTCGCTGAAATATACGCCTTCCGACAGCTCCCCCATGTAGTCGCCAGGCTCAGACTGACGCCGTCAGGGGCGTCGCCGCCACCGAACCCCGTGACATTTTGAAACCGGACTTAAGGAGACGGTCGCCGACCGTCGGCCGTCACTGCCCCTCGCTGCCGCCGTCAGGATGTGTCGCCTTCTCGTGCTGGCGCTGTGCGCCGCTCTTGCGGTATTCGTCGCCGCTCGGCCCAATGATGTACAGACGACGGTGGCGGGCACCCAGAGCGGCTACTCGACGGGCGGCGGCTCGGTGCTGGGCGGGGCGCGCGGCGCGGCCGCCGCCGGCTCGCAGCGCCAGATCCGACTACCGGGCCACACGCAGCTGGACGCCCGCGCCGCCAATGCCGGCGTCGTGCTCCAGGGTCAGTCAGTGTGGCCGCAGCGCCCCAGGGCGCCGCTTCGGTCTCGGCCGCCGCGGCCACCGCTCCAGCAGTGTTTTCGACAAGGAGCGTATCTGTCCTGCTGCCGTTCTTCGGTGGCACTGCGCACTCCTAAGCGCGCCTTCAAGTTTCGTGGTCAATGGGTAATCAAAATCAGTGATGCACGCCTCATTCTTAAACTGCATCCAGTTAGTGGACCAGGTTACAGTAAGTTGTGTGGTTACGTTTAAGCAATGTATTCGTCGGCATCGTCGTTTTCCAACTGTTCAGCAGCTGAGGTTGCCTCTAACGTCCACCAGCACCAGGAAGCTCATCACCCCCTCCCCGTCCCCAGGTGCGTCCGCGCATCACGGCCGCTTCCAGCAGAGCGGCGTTGTGACCACGGGGACAAGCGGCCAGCTGGGCCAGGTGGCCAGCCAGGGAGCCGCCGCCACCCAGGGCACAGCAGTGAACAGCGCCCTCACGAACGCCGCCACCGGCTCGGCGGCCGCTGGGCAGCAGCTGGCACAGGCTGGCCACTTGGTCAACGCGGCCGGCCAGCCGGTAGGCCACGTCAACACCAACCTCGGCATCAACTCGGCGGCCAACGTGGGCGTGCAGGGCGCGGCGCGCGGCACCGGCGCGTTCGGCGGCAAGAACGCGGTGGCGGCGACAGCGCGCCACCGCGGGCCGCTGCTGGTGCCGGGTCAGCCGGGGCCCGCCGGCACCACCTTCGTCGGCGCCGGCCAGCCGCAGCTGGCGGCCGCCCCGGGCACGATGCCAGGGATGCCGAGGATGCCGGGCATGCCAGGCATGCCGGGCATGCCGGGCATGCGAAGAATGCCTAACAGGGGAGCGCGCCCTCCTCACCGGGACTAGTTTGTGGCGCATTTTGTGCCAGTTCGGCCCCCGGTGTTCGGAATGTATGTCACCGGTCGGAGTGTCTTGTGGCGTATTTTGTGCCAGTTCGGCCCCCGGCGTTCGGGATGGATACTGCCGGTCGAGTGTCTTTGGTAGGTGACTGCTTGGAGTTGAGCCACTTGCGGTGTCGATCTGTGGTAGATAAAATTATTGCCGACGTCGCATGATTTATGAGGTTTTGAATGAAAGGGTAGAGGTGCGGTGTGCCGGATTAAAATGCTGGTTCTCTCAGCGTGCGCGACGAATACAAAGCGGATAAAATATCCGGTGTCTTCAGATGGGTGGACAGCACTACCAAGTACGTCGTTGAATGCACACTTGAGGTACGGAGCGCAGTTTTTGGAAGCAGACGCGCATCGTAACTCTAGGGACCGTGTGTCATATAATTCATAGCCACATTATGAAATTATTTATCCCTTTAAAAGCGTGGCAGATCACGGGGAGTCGATTTGTAAGAGCTTTCATCAGTGCGCGGCGCACTGAGCATCCCGGGGCAACGCCGGCTCTACGAACGCTGCAGGGATGCAAAAAATCTCTAGACGATGGGAGCTTTGACGCGCGGCAGACAGGATGGTTAGGAGCTGGTCAAGTAAACTGCTAAAAAAGGCGTAATAAACTCTGTAATTCGCAACTCGTTGCGTCCTGACACCGATCTCTGCGCATGCGCTGGGTGCACGCGCCAGCCAAAGCGGGGTAACCCGAAGCGAGACGTCAGGATTTGTAAACATGCTCTCTGTTTATTCAGCTGCGACTGCAGGCCATTCCAAAACGAGGGAATAGCTTAATAAAACTGCGTGTTTTGCGGGGGGGAAATGATGGAGTTTCTCGATTTTGACGCCACTTATCTGCCAGGCGATGCATCTGAGGTCCCACGAGAGACTGTGTCTGCATTTCGGGGTTGCACTGCAGCTACGGTCCTGCTCAGCTGGCCATCGCCCCTGACAAAGCTCAGCTGTACCGCCGCGTACCCTCGGCGCGCACGCCACACACATCATTGGTCAGTTTATGCCGACCCTCTGTGATTTCTGCACGGGCGACCAGCTGTTCTTTGCGTAGTGTGAGTGAGTAATTGCTGGCCATTTTGCTTTGCTGCGGCTCGATCAGGGGCGTAGTTTTACGAGGTGAGTTGGAGGAGGGAGGGACTGAGCATTGATAAACAAAGAAACCTACCCACAAATACTCAAACAGACATTTTTTAATCGGTTTGCTTATTTGTCACCTCAGATTCGGTTCACTTTTTGCTCAAAGTGAGGGAGGGGCTGAAGCCCCCAAGGAAATATCAGTAACCAGCCTGACATCGATCAAAAAGACCAACGCCCATCAACAGGTGGCATGCACCAGTCCCACTATGCTCTTTCGCGTACAAGTGTGTAGGTACTGTTTGGGTTTGTCGATTAATACAACGCTTTCTGTAGCGTTCTGGTCAGACGGACAGCACGTGCTGGCTTCCGACTGTCGCGGCTGAAGCGGCACGACGCCGCTGACGGAACGCGCGCTCTCGCGCGGGCAGGTGCATCATCCATTTACATTCGGCCGTTCTGTGTCATGCGGGATGCTCGCGGTAGGTGCCATAACGCCGACTGATTGGGACCACCGTGTTGGGGCCTACCCGCAGCTCACGCCTGCGTCATGCGGGCTGCCCGCGGTAGACGGCATGACGCAGACTGACTGGGACCACCGTGTTGTGGCCTACCCGCAGCTCACGCCTGAAGGCACTTCAACGGCATTTCTCCCAGAACACTGATGGAGACCTGCTGGCTCGCCATGTCATCGCTGATGACTCTGGCTGTCCTGGACGCCAGCACTCCAGCCTGGCGAGCGCCCGTTAAGATCCATGTTGACGCTGGCGTCACTGTCGGACCTCTGGCCCATTTCTGGACATCCACCGGATTCTGGTAAATAGCGCCATTTTTACTGTGCCGTGCATGCGCACATGCATTGGCAATGGTAGCTATCAACACTCGCCATGACAGGGGCCAATGCGATCCACGTAAGGTCTTTTAGTATACCTCTCCGGCCCACCGTGCAATCGCACCCGAATTGAACAAGGCGAAGAAGGTACAAGGGATGATGTATGAAGTGAGGATGTAGGACAGGGCATGTTCCATGGGGGGATGGGCAATGAATAATGTTGCTTGGAACGCGCTGCACTAGGTTTGCCACCACACTCAACAAGGTATATTGATGAAGAAGTTGAGAATATAAAGTGCATGATTCTCACATTAATGGCAGCCGATTGAATTTCCTCTAGAAACCATCGGTTCAATGCTTGTATAAATTATGGCCACACTTAAGGAGTAACACATTTTGATGACATGAACACCCCGGGGTGCACAAGCAGTTCACTGCTTGCCCCCTGAGTGCAAAACATAGTGACTGCATGGAAACACATCCAGGCGCAGAAAACGTCAACGTTGTGAAAAGATATTCAATTGATCGGTTTGCAATATGCACCTTTGCTTGGCGAGAACATCATTTGTTCCACGCTTTGACACGAATTTAAGCTTAATTGGGTTATACCCGGCTTGTTTTGCACCACAGAAATGACATCAACCATGGGCCTAGGAACAGGGGGGCCAGGGGGCTATGGCCCTCCATTTTTCAAGGGGGGGGGATGGCAGCAGTGTTAACTGCCCCCTACTTTTCAGATTAAGGTTGTGTTTAGCTTACTTTTGCACCACATTTAAATAAACATGCCAATTTACCTAGTTCACCAGCCATCTTCCTCAAGGTGCGTCATCTTTTTCGTTTGCTTATTGGCCATCGCTTAGTGACATAGTCACAAGCCGACGCCACGCGGCCTATGGAGGCTGCGATGTCGGGCGTTCAGGCTGTTGTTGCTATGACTTGCGAGTGCGTATGTTCAATACCATACTACATGGCTTTCTACCAGTAATCAATTCTGACTGAATCTTGAACATTTTAAGACGAACGTTGATTAGCCATGTTATTTCAAGCTTAGGACCCCATTCCATCTACAATCTACGTTCCGGGACTCCTCATTATCTCTGAAGAAAACCGAAAAAACATGTAACTGGAGTCTGTGTGACAATTGCTGGACTACCGTTGGCTATCAGGGATGTTGTTGCGTCAATGACGGTTCCTGTGCTGATCCGGGGCCAACTGCGCGGGTTAGAAGGCCTCCCGTATCAGGGAAGGGGACAATGTGATATGATATATTCTTCCAATGGCCTCCGGATCGACCAGGAGATCTCGCCCCGTGTCGCTAGAATGGCAACCAGAAGACGCTTCGCGATGGGACGGAGTGGCCCTTCAGCTCTTGACCGGAACCGGTAATGTGTCCTTGGTGTCCTACTTAAGGGGTCCCTTGCCCGGAAGAAAATAAGAGGCCCCATTTTTGTTGAGTAGAGTGGAGGTCTCATTATTGTTGAAGAGAGTAGGTCGAAATGAATTTAAAAGAACGAACAAGGCCATCCCATGTTTGCCTAAGAACGTTCATTTTCAGAATGGATTAGTGAAAAAGTGCATCAAAAGGTTTGAGCATCCCCGCTTGCAACCTCGAGAACAAGGACAGCGATGGTATGGGTTGCAGCTTCCGTAAAACCGAACGGCGTCGGCCACTGCAAGTGCCACCAGACGGCGGGCGCCGTTTTAATCTGTCTTCTGGAGAGATTAATAGCTACAGAAACACGAAAAATACAGAATCTACCTTCACTCTTCCAGTTCCACCACCAGATTCCAGCACCACTTCGCGATGCTTTAAGGGCCAATCCATTCTTACCATCAGACTTCCATTACCTTTTTACTACTTACCATTAACATGGCTTCGCGATGCTCATACACATTGTTGACCACTCGATCTACCAGCAAAACTGTTACTCTCAAATTTGGATCAAACGTATCGATCTGCAACCTACCTTCGCGATGTCCTCAATGTCTGTTGAACGCAGATAAGGCATTATGAAAAACATTCTGGGCTCTATCGGTTAGAAAGAGTCCACTAAGCCATTGCAGATTAAGGACACCAGTGATTTATTTCATACGGTCGTTAAACGACTGATTTCTGCAGGTTATTGACATTAACATGCGCTCGGGTGGGGGGGTCAAATGACTCGCCCCCGAAGGTTTTTCCGGAATGGTTTCTGAATAGCGTGGCGCAGCCGCGCCATATTTTGCATAGATGTTGTAAGGTCGCTGACCTATGGCAGGTCAAAGTCAGGCCATGGTTTCGGCGAAATCAACTTCTTGGGAATCGTTCAATTTGATGCAACAGTGGAGTGTTAGACGAAGCCATACATCCCTGAGATGCTTTCTTAGGCAACACAGATATTGCATGAGCAAATTACGCCGACCTAAGGTTATAAGTGTAAAGGTCAGACCAAGGTCAAAACAAACCTGTTTTGTTACTCTAGGGCTTGCTGCGTGGGATAGTTTATGGTGCTCATTTCGAATTTATTGATGGCAGAAACCACATTATACACCTTCCACTGGTTTCTGAGAGGTTAGAATAGGTTATTGACCTAAAATTACCTAGATCAACATTTTTTTAGCGATGTAGTGCCTAGCGTAAACTTTCTCGCTTATTCAAATGCAAAACTCAGAGCATTCTTATAGGATTTTGGCCACCATGACCTTCAAAAGGTCAAACTGGGTCACTGGCTTTAACTTAACAATAGATCTTTTGCTTAGAAACAAATATCTAGGTTCTGGAGCCACTTAAGGGACCAACCTGGACTTTGACCGTGCTTGACCTTATTCGACCCTAAAGTCATGACCTATTAACATTAAACTCTGCTCTAAGTGAGTTCACGTACCTGTCAATACACCCTATTAGTTTGGTGTCTCTAGCTCTCTTAGTTCCCGAGATCTCAGGGGGTCAAACTGACCCCCACCCGAGCGAAGGCTATCTAGCCGGCCACCCGGGCGCGTGTTAAAAATGCAAACAGAATTGATTTCATGGTAGCTTCTGGTTTCTGTTCTGGTTACAACGTGAAAAATAACAGTGAAACGAAGAAAACCGTATCCCTTGTTAACAAGTTAACTGTATCCGGATATATTTTTGTGGGGGGATCACCATAAAGGGGGCTTTTGACAACCCTGTGTTCATCTTAGCAAGGCTCTGGCTATTCCCTGCCTACACACAAAAGCAGATCAAGTCTTGTACGCTGAATGACGGGGAATTAAATGTCCGTTGGGCCAATTTATACCTTAAGTACTCAGCTTCTCGGTGACATTTTTCTGGGGTAGTGTGGTGTAAGGGAAGCTAATTTTGAAAAAAATACTGTTGCAGGTGTCTAACACACGTTTTACATCCCAATCATTAGCAATGCTGATCCAGAAACGTGCAACAAAGCAGCCATACCATCAGTTCGCGGTCAGTTATCCGGAGACAACCGGGCCAGGACAGTGGCCACCGAAGGCGGACGGAAGCAGGGCTCAAAGGAATATATGACAGAAGGGCCTTTATTCCGTGGCTTGGTTTTCAAAAGGAGAATCTCCAGTTCTTTGGCTTTTGTCACATGATTTTTGGCAGTTTCGAGCTTCCAAATTTGTTTCCGCCTAAAATACTGCGACAAGTCTTATCCATTAAAAAGCAGCAAGCGAAATGAACGTGCATGCAAAATCTGTTGTACTGTGAGCCATTCATTCACTTTCAAAGTTCTCACCAGGCCAAGCTCAGGCTATATTTTAGCATCTACCCTGTGGAAACAGATGCCTCCTCGCTGACCAAGATGCCCACCCACTCGTATAATTTCGGCTCCCCAGGAAGGACAACGTTGAAATGGAAGAATAATCTTTGGGAAGCTGGACAGCCTTATTTCCCGAATGACATGGATGAGTCGGACAGGCTAGAGTGTGCACCAGTGAGAAACAACTCTAGATGTCTATCTAGAATAGCAGTCATGACATTTAAATAAAGAGCGATAACCTCCATCTGTACCTCCCCCCTCCCCCTCCCCGGTCATCGAGCTTATTTTCCAGAAAAAGTTCCTGAAGTACGCCCCGAGCTTGCCCCCCCCCAACTTTTTGAAACGTTCCTACGCCTATGGCATGGTTCCCCTCCTATGGCATCAACCCACAGCTATAAGACTTCCTTGATACAAAACAGCAACACCTAGCCAATGGAAGTTAAAAAATAGTCTTCCTGCAACAACGAATACTTCCGAGTTGTGGAGCTCTTTAAAGCGTCACGTCCATAATGAAATGAGGACGATGGGAAAAGCTGTCAAAGCCTGATAGGGACCAGCCGTATTGGAGAAACGACACCGGTTTTCAGAAAGCCTCGCAGATCAACGAAGCGTCAAATAATTCAGAGCTCACTCTTTTAAAGGGAGTGCTCTACATTTTTATGTTTTTTTTTTACACTGAAATGGCCATCTTGAAGATCATTCGGTGTGGCTCACAGCCCTGTCCTTCAGCAGGCTGGGACCCCTCTAATTTTCTGAGCTACACGCCCGCGAAGATGTGCACAGTTCTCCGGGGAGACTATTTCAAGGCCCTTCAAACATGCATAACGCCATCATAACGCCATTCAAACCCTGTCGTTGCCATAGGCATATTAGTGATCAAGTGCGAGAAAATAAATTGTCGTGTCTTTCATGCCTGGTGTTCGTGTGCACAATTTCCAAATAAAACGGCTATCTGCTGGCTCTCAATCAATGGTGTGCAAGATGCCATGACGTAATTGAACAATGACGCATTGTCTAGCAGATTTATTAAACATAAATTTTGTTGTTGTCTAGAAGAGTCGTTTCCGCTTGTAAGTATCCCAATAGTTGTAAGTTATTTTATTTCATCATACTCCATGCTTGCTCCATTATCTTCACATGTGGAACATTCTGCTTGATAGGGACGTCCTGTGGAAAGCACTGACCGGGACGCCTTCATGCGAGCACTCTTCCCAGATGCTTCCAGGACTTCCCCATGACTTTTATGAATCACTGCATGTTCACCACGGCCTTCCAGCCGTTACTTCCCTTGAACCAGGATGGTCCGATAAAACCATGCATGGGCATGGCCACCCATGCGGTACACTTCACTTCGCCTCATCAAAGACTGACAGAACGTCAAGCTACGCGGACCATTCGCTTTGGAATCGACGGGCTCAACTTCCGCTGGGCTGCCAGGCTTTCGTCCGGTAAGCCATATGCCGTCCTTTCCCAAAGATCGAAACATACAAAGATCGCAACCGAAGGCTGATAGGCGCCGAGCGCGCTCGAGCGGTAAGGCTCGGCTATAGTCAGGAGTGAGGGGCCAGACGACCGTAGTCGAGCTCTTATGCAGGTGAATGTCTGTGGATAATAACTTATCACGCCACATCGAGTCTCATAACTGTACTGCCTCCGTCGCTTTCAAATGCCACCAACGACAAGTCAATATTCGCATCACTCGATGCCGATTGGTTCGTCGTGAGTTCAAATTCGAGTAAAATCGCCCTCGTCTATTGTCATCGCCCTCATTTTGAGGCATTCACTGCAGGAAAATGATCTAGATATGCGATTTGTCTGGTGAACTCACCGCACATGACGACGGCTTACTAGTCGTTACGGTCAATTATCGTGCCCGAGTTTGATAGCATTGACCTAAAAATTGGCACACAGATGTGACGTGATTTTCTGATTGCACCAAATACAAAAACTAAGACCAGCACGCAACATGCAATACTATATGCGGCATACGTATCGCAGTATACCTCATACGCCACATACCTTATAGGCCCCACTTCTGTTACCGGCCGATCGAGGTGCGGTTGCAACGTGTAAGATCATAGGAATTAAGACGAACTCCTTCCGTTTCGCCCAAACATTGGGTAAAATATTGATATTATTTTCCTCGCCGCGATGAGCATGACATCTGGTCCGCGAAGAACTATTTCGGAACTCATAACACGTCAAAGTGGCGAAGATCTAGCTGAATATAAATATGAATATGCTACCAGCTTGAACTCATGTCGAATCGCCTGCTCCTGAAGAAATCCTTGATCCACCCCTGGGTCAGTAGCAGTGGCAGATACCTGTTCCTAAACTCTTCCGTCTGAAGTGGTGTGTGTGCTGAGGATGACGATGGAAAATTATAAGCTTAAAGACAAACAAAGCAGCGCGCATATCGTTCATGACGACAATGTATCATATTGACGAGAATCTGTAAAGCAGCCAACTTCCACAAACTGAAATTTTGGTTTCTATATTGCAAAGAAGGTGACGCTTGAGTGAAAAATCATGAGAACTAGAAGCATCGAAAATTGTTTTGCACTTGATGAAGAACAAATCAACTGACTTCCATGTTTCTAAGACTTCTGTGAGCATATCATCTCGATTTTGTAAATGTTTAGTCTCGGATTAGCCAGGCCAAAGTTGGGTTGGAAATGTACTACCATCGCATATTGAAATGCCGAGTGATTTAAAGCATGCCTGTTGAATATATCCCACAAGTGTAGTGCAAGTGCCTTGGCACGCACTTTGAGAACTACTTAATGCTGCGAAATGTGCGCCGCGCTGAACCCAACATGCATACTTACTCAAAACAGGCATCTTTAGGTAATCTTGGGCGCAGAATTAGAATACTCCAAAGAGAATATGCGGTGATATCATTATAATGCATAACGAGGTCACAATAGGTCACGTGAGGATATGCAAGGTAATATGAGGTCACCAATGTCAATGACCTGTGTTGCCGATAGCGGAGAAGCTAGATGAACGAGTGGACTAACTTGCATGTTCTCAGTTTGCTACAAATATATTGTCAAACGTTGAAGGGACTATACATAATGTAAACGACAGCTGTGCGATCTTGAGTACCTATAGATGTGCAATACACCATTTCTAACTACAGAAAAGCATTGTGCTGGTCAAATAGACCTGAGTAGCACTTTATAATTTATTCGTTTTGTGGCTTAAAAATTCGTCCTAAGTTGCCTCAGATTACCTCTAGATCACGCTAAAATGGATTTTTTGCCTGGAATACTTTTGTCCGACAGCTGCACCCAAAAGAATTATTTTAGTCAGAAGCACATCGCGAAGAAAGGTATCGTTCTTGTAGGATACTGGTAGAGCAGCTTTGAACGGTAATCCAATCTGACCTGACCCATGTGGGAGAGCAGAAATGGCCGGAATGGACTCCCCACAGTCCTAACGCATATTTCCGTGACCCCAATATCTGTCCTGACATGTTAACACCGGTTTTTAACTGCATCCATCGGAACGGCCGTTTTTTACCTTTCGTAACCTCTGGTGACCTCATATCTGACCGAAGTTCAAGCATTTTTTAGCATTCTTGACGCGGTTGTCTGAGAATCCCGGCGGGGACGGGCTAATGTTGCTTTATATATGACAGATCCAAACATCTGGAGTATATAGTGTCTAATCACGTGCGGGGCTCATAAGATTTGCCTGGACCTATTACTGACTCACATTATTGGCTCATACGAACTGAATATTGACATTATTTACATCATTGCCTCATTGTAGCCTGATTTGACCTTAATTAGGGTAATGACCGTACCAAAGTAATTGTGCATTGCCAAGACTTTAAATGACGCTATGATTTATGGCAGTAAGTCACTGCGCAATGAGTATGTATTGATTTTTTCAATGGTATCAAGTCATCTTGGTCATTTAGTCATTAATTATGTTTTGACAAAACATGTTTCGGTCATTTTCACTCATTAACATACCAAGTGTTTGTCATTTACTAGCAGTGGTTATACATTATCAGCACAAGTCATGTTGGGAAAGGTCAGACAATAAGAAAGAAGGAAGTTCGCGCAACGCAAACATTCATGCTTGCATGGGGTAGTGGAAACCACTTCATCCTGTGTCAATTGCCGACCACATTCCCCTACATTGAGCAGGTACGTACTCAACAGCATTTGTTGCGCCTGCAAGTAATTGCATTCTTTACTGCGTAAAAAGACAAGGCTGGAGGAAATGCTCGAAATGCATAGCGGCCAGCGATTGCATGAAAACAATTGTTTTTCATAATGTCTAGGGTGATTGGGCTCAAACGAAGTGTTCCACATTTCTATGAGGTTTTGAACTGAAAAAGTTATCTTGAAGATCATTCTGCGCAGCTCACAGCCCTGCCCATTTTTAGGCATAAATCGCCCTAGTTTCGGAGCTACACGCCGGCAAAGATGTGTAGACTATTTCGTGTAAACTTTTAAACGTTACCCAGGCATCCACCATGCCAGGTCACGCAGCGTTCAAGGTCAAAATATGTAATTGTTGCGTAAGTTGTTAAGTGCATTTGCCAGGAACGTTATGCACATAGATGAGACAGTAACGAAAGCCTTCTTGTCCGTAGAACAAACATGAGAATGGAGAGATGGATGTAATTTTTCTGCTACATGACTATCGAAACGGAGATCAGTAGCCAGTTATACTGATCGATAACATTTTACCGCTGTATTCGTTTCGATCAAGACATGCAGCCGAAATGTCACATCTGTCTCTCCATTCTGATGTTTATCCTACGAGGAGTAAGGCTGTCTGGCCGGTGATAACGGTTCTTGTCCCATCTGTATTAAAATGTAATTGCTGAGCAGTTCATGTCTGGCCTTTGTAAACAAGATATTCAGGCACACCGGCCGCCACCTGGCTCTCAGTCAATGTTTTGCAGGGTATGGAGATTCTGACACGATTCTGTTTTCCTTATTCTTGATATCTATATCCTTTGCATCGTTCCGCATGAAAGGAAGTGATCCACATTTGTGTGGGATATTGAAGTGAAATACTGATCTTGAAGATCATTTGGTGTGGTTCAAACCCTTTTCTTCTTTAGGCAAGAACCGCTAGTTTCTGAGCTTCACGCCCGCGAAGATGTAGATACTATTTCGGAGAGAGTATTTCTAGTTAACCTTGGCATTCATGACATCATAATAACGTCATTCAAATTTTGACATTTCGTAAGCCATGTGGCGATCAAGATCCATAAAAATACAATCGTTGAGTATGTCATATTCGGTGTTCGTGAGCACGATTTCCAGATATAACGGGCCGTCATTTGGCTCCCAGTCAATGTTGTGCAAGTTTCGATGACATAATCATACACTGACGTATTCAGGAACATTTTTACTAAACAAAACAGATTGTGTTGTGCAAGTGTTGCGCAAGTTGCGATGACAATCAAACCATGACATAATGACGAGCATATTTACTAAACAAGAACATTGTGTTGTCTACAGTAGTTTTTCCACCTAAAAGTATACCAACATGAGTATAAGTGAGGCTGTGTCATCATACCTGATGCTTGGCTTAATATTTTGAATTGTAAAGCATTCCTTTTAGTAAAGTCGCAGTTAACCAATGATGTGCTTGCTGGTCATAGGGTAATGTATTTATTATGCCGTCATAAACGCTCTCATGATTGATTCACTGCTGTCTATTCACCACGTTTGTAAGGTGTCTGATATGGAACTCGATTGCGTTATGCTGTAGACCCAGCTGTCATTTGTTTGATGGTTGTGTAAATACTCCTATTAGCTTTCTACATGGACAAATGCAATGGACCAACTCAGGCCATACCCCACACCCCCACCCACTCCTTTCCACATGGTCCACGTTGGAGAAATGACACAGTTCATAAAGTTAAAGAACATCTAAGCACGTTTTCCTAAGAAAGGTTTTGCGTACAACATTCTCCGAGGTAAAAGGGAGCAAAATCACGTTACTTTGTTGGAAATGAGACGAAGTGAATTGGAGGTACGACTATTGGGACCTTTGCCCCTAGCCAGGGCTGTCCCCGAGATGGCATTTTGGATTCGCCCTTCGCTACTTACTTCATGGCATCACAATCGTTGGGATCGTTAAGCGTTGTTACCCTGCCATCTGGACCCGCCACCAGTTAATGCAATGTCATCTCATTAATGGGTATTACGCCCCCAGTCCTTGGGTCAGCACGAGGAGCTTGCATGGTGCCAGACAATGCTACGACAGGGCCACGCTGGGTTAGGTTCCACATGTCATGCCATACCTAGCTGACCACATATTTGTAACGGTCAGGTCAATCATGTCAGGTTTATCTGAAATTCGAACCGGTTTTTAGTAAGATTTGCGGTGGATTGTGTGGTTTGGCTGCGTAAAGTGAACATCCAGCATGCACTTGAGGGCCTACGGCTGAGTGGTTACAGATACCCCTCTTCTTAGGGTGACAAACCCTCCAATGTCGATTGCGAGGAACAAAGACGGAATATAAAGTTGCTTATAGATAAAACCACAGGTCGATGGTCTATCAGCAAGTTTTTGTCGTTTATTTCAATGTAAGGCTGGTACCCAACACCGAAGATGCCGTTGAGGTAAGCTGATAACAGCGTTTTAAAACCTCTTGTATCTAAGCGGACTGGCATTTTGCGGTCACTTGCATTTAATAAAATCAGCTTTAGTTGTGACCAGAACCTGTCAACACGTCTGTTTACCAACCTTTACTGCTGCGTCATCAGCATGTCTGGTTGCACTTGACCCGGCAGGAATGGAGGGAAACATCCGGTTTTGGAAGATAGCCATTCTTTTCCATAGGCCGCCGACACTGGCCGATTGGACGATTTACACCTCTTGTTCGGGGACCATCACCTGACTCTGGTGAATCAGGTCCACAGAACCACCGGCTGTCTGGGATCATCAGCTGACTCTAGTGAATCAGGTCCACAGAACCACCGGTTGTCTGGGATCATCAGCTGACGCTGGTCCATCAGGTCCACGAGATCATGCACTACTGCTGCCCTCTAACGGCCGAACCGTAGCGGTGCAAGGCTATGGTGCGTGGACCCCTTCCACGTCGTGGCGCGTCGACCCCGCGGAGGCTCGTCGAGCACAGCGAGCCAGCGGTCTTTGCTGCGCGGTACTGTTGCGGGCCGCAGAAGGAACACCACCCGCATCGGCGTCCAATCGACAGCCGCGGCTCGCCGCCGCTCTTCAACTCTGCAGGGCATGGGGCGTTTGACATCTGGCCGACCAGCCGAAGCAGCTAGAAGCGCTGAGCACGACCAGTAGCACCGCATCATAGCACCGCGTATGACTGTGCCATTGCGAGGATGTCGTGTCCCTTGGAAGGCGAGTGCCTGCTCGCGCGCATTTATAGTGTTCTTGAGACCTGCCATGGCGACGGCGGCTGACAGTCAGGTGCTGAACTCGGATATGTGCGGCGACTTGCCCACATTGTATTTTGCACCGATCGGCGAACATTGTGCTGCCACTTCAAGAACGAGCAAATTAAACGCGATGATAGCAATGGACAGATACTTGACAACGTGGTTTCTCATCTCTTGTTGGATTCGCATAAGCCTTCGAACTTGCGATTCGGCTGCAGTGACTGCATAGGCATGCGAGGTACCGCTTGGGAACAGTGCGAACATGGGGCAATCACCACAATGGAACCTTGTTTTGTGCATTTTGACATCCATACAGGGAAACCTTGTTCGCGGATGTACGCATACTTACGGCGTAGGGATCCCAAGACCCATGTTAGAATATGCGCAGCACTATGCGGTGGTCACTACAACCGCAGTTTTTTGCTGGAAAGATCTCCTCCAGTTTGCGAAAAAGACTACCAGTCACGACTTCCTCAAAAATTAATTAGGATTC
>NW_023597054.1:30782166-30797166 GCF_011947565.3 Pollicipes pollicipes
CCCGATGGGACCGGAAAGCCAGCCGGAGGTTTCATTTAGGGGCCCCGGCCTGCAGGGCCATACACTCCAATGCGAGCCAGAGGGCCCTGCGCGCTGATCAGGGGCCCACTGAGTCGATAAGGGCCTACATTTCGGACGGACACCACCGGTAACGCACAGTCGGCTCCGTGGCGGCATGGCCGAAGGGCCATTTCCCAAGCAGGGACAAAGTCGGAGCCAGCGATTTACATGTTCGGGGCCTCACAGTGTCTAACAGGGCCCGGTGCTGTCAAGGGGCCCCAAGGCGGCTAGAGATAGTGTTCGAGGAGGCCCGAAGAGTCTAGAGGGCCCACCGATCACGGGTACGGCGATCAAGGGCCCAATGGGAGGGTCTAAGGGCTTAAAGAGCTGGTCGACGCCCTATTTAGGGGCCCAGACCTGCGAAGACGGACCCTCAAACAACAGTTAGGGGCCATTTGCACCGATCGGGGACCTGCTGAGTCGATATCGGCTATGTACGTTAGTTACCACCGTACCACATAGTCGGCTCCGTGTCGGTATGGGCCTGGGAACCCACTTCCCAATCAGCTATAAGGCCGGGGCGAGTGATTTACACTGGTCGGGGGCCTTGTATCTGTCAGGGGCCCCACAGCGCCTAACAGAGGGCCCTGTGCTCACAAGGGCCCCGAGCCGACCAAGGGAGGTGCTTGATGAGGCCCGAAGAGGGGCCCGGATGGCCCACCGGAAGTGACAACCAAAGGCTAGGTTGGAGGGCATAAGGCCCGAAGGACTGGCTGTAGGTCACATGAAAAATAGTGGCCGGCGGGCCCGGGACCTGAAATGTCAGTCAGAGGTCCTCTTGCACCGTTTCAGGAACCCCTGAGACAATGTGAGTGTCAAGTTGGTCAGGCGCGCCGGGTGCTTATGATGTAGTGGTTAACGCCCCTGCGTTAACTACTGCGCGTCTGGGAAACCACAGGTACGGGGTTCAATTTCCCGCGTGTCTGGCCTCCCTGCCAGGGTGGGAGGCTAACGGCGCCATATAGACCTGGCAGCTGAGTGCGTCATAAGGCCCCAGTGACACGCCCGTAATCTCGAGGAGCAGGGATGACGATGGCTTTGGTAGCAGTTTTCGTAAGACCGAATGGCGTTGGCCACTGCAAGTAACGCCATGGGCAGGCGCCGAGCACTCAACAGTGACCATAATAAAATAATGTTTCTGAATGTCTCACGAAATTAATTCGCACAGCTCAAGGATTACACTGGGCAATTGTCTACAACTTTGAGGTTGTCTCGGGCAGATTAACGGTTACAGTTACACAACAACTAGAAACTTTACCTTTACTCTTCCAGTTCCACCACTAGCCTCCAGCACCACTTCGCAGTGCTGTTAAGACCACGACGTTGTTGTCAGCAATCTAAAAACCGCACAGGGGAAATACACTTCCGAAACATCTTTAACTTGGTGATTTGGTATCCGAATGCGTGCAAAAGGTACTTCATTCGGATGCAGCATTATTTTCGTCCACCCGTTAGCCACAGGTTAATGTTAGCCGTGTGGCCGTTAGCCGTTAGCCCTTGTCATGGACTTCAAATAATAAAGGCATGGGTAGCCGTCATTGCAATGCTTCCAGCATTACCTAGCAGGATGGAGGAGAGGTCGGATGGTTGTCATTACGTCATATTATGGAGGGCAGTAAGTGATTTGCGCTGTGCTTGCGATTGCACAGCGCCGAGCTGGTTGACATGGCTGCAGTGAACTACGCGTCCAAAGCAGGCACGCAGCCAGAGCCTTGAAAAAGTGGGGAATAGGGTTGACAAAGCACCCCTGGTAGCAAAAGGACCCCCAAAAATCGCTGGATATTGGCCATTTGTTAACGAGGACAAGCTTTTCTTCGATATTACACACACACACACACACACACACACACACACACACACACACACACACACACACACACACACACACACACACCACACACACACACACACACACACACACACACACACACACACACACACACACACACACACACACACACACACACACACACACACACACACACACACACACACACACACACACACACACACACACACACACACACACACCACACACACACACACACACACACACACACACACACACGCCACACACACACGCGCGCGCACACACACACACATATATACATACACACACACACACACACACACATATATATATATATATATATATATATATATATATATATATATATATACATGTACATCTACCGTCTAAAACTGGGATAGAAGCCAGACGGCCGAGCAAGATGAGTTCTGCCTAAAGTTTACAGCCAATAAACAAAAAAAAATAATGCATTTAACGCCTGAATGAAGTACATCGCTGGCCCTCTTCATTTTGCAATGATTTGGTAGACTTTTTAAGCCGATAGAACTTGGAAACTTTCTCAGAATTTTTATCTAGGCTGCACAGAGATGTCAAGTTCCCAGCAAATGTAGACTGTAGATAAAAATGGGTCGACAATTTTATTAACATGGCTATCTTAAGCATTCAGTCAGAATCGATAGGTGGTAAAAATTAAGTGACGTAATTTTCAGCATGCGTGCTCGTATATCTTGGCGGCAAAAATTCAACAACAGGCGTTGCAGTCTCCATGGGCCGCGCAGCGTCTGCCCCGCGGCTAACATTGGGGCGTGACCAACAGGTACAATTTTGGGGTCGTCCTCTGAACAGATTAACAGTTACACTTACATGACAAACAAGGAATCTGTCCTTATTGTTAAAGTTCCACCATCAGATTCCAGCACCACTTCGCGTTGCTGCTAAAATCAATCCGTTGTTTCCATGAATCTAAGAATGGCGCAAGTGAAATAAACGCTCAAAACATCTCTAAACGATTTTAAGCATCTCTCGATTTTAGTCTCAAAACGTTTAAAGGTACTGCTTTCAAATGCGTCATCATTTTCGTCCACCTGTTAGCTCCGGCATAATGTTAGCCGCGGACCGACACTGCGCTGTCTAAGGACGCTGCAATGCCTGGTGTCGAGTTTTTTCTCTAAGATATGCGAGCGCGCATGCTCAAAACTACGTTACATTATTTTTTACCACTAACCAATTCTGACTGAATATTGAAGATATCCAGACAAACATGGCTTGGCCATGGTCATACAAATTGATGACGCATTTGGATATTCAATCTACGTTCGCACAATCCTGGCTATCTCTGTACAACCGAGATGCAAATACTGACAAAGTTTCTGAAGTTCATTGGTTTAAAGAGAGTCTACTGGACCGTTGTGAAATGAAGAGCACTGGCGATTTCTTTCATGCAGACATTTAACGATTGTTTCGTCAGCTTATTTACTTTGAACTCAAAGCAGAACTCATATCGCGGTAGCGTCTGGTCCGTATTTCAGTTTTAGGGGTAAAAATGGGTTATATATATATATATATATATATATATATATATATATATATATCATACATTATATATATATGCCCATAATCTAAGAAAAAAATATCCCCAATAACAAACTGGCTACATCTGACGGTTTTCTGGGCGGACCCTTTTACAGTCAGGGGGCTCTTTGTAAATCCTGTGACCCCCCCTTGCCAAGGCTCTGGCTGCACCCCTGTTCGGGACCCTTCCTTTGGACTTGACGCCTTTAATTAATAAATGTTTTGGTGCTGCGAAATGAATGTTTAGGGACCTTGGAAGGAGCCTTGAAATTGGGTGTCGCTGAAAAATAAAGGTTATGACTCACCAAAACGAAAAATGTTCATGCCACTGTGTCGAAAGTCGAAGAACGCATCGATCAAGAATTTCATCACGGTGAAACGTACAGAAACCACTCTTGAAAATAAGGGTCACAATGCCTCGAAATAAAGGTTTGGGGCACATCCCCAAGTTCCAAGATTTCGTTCGGGGCAGGAGCTACCTCTTGAGAATGAAGTATGGCGGCTGCTCGTGTTGCCCCCTGGAATCGGGTGCATCTCGAAAAAAACAAAGTTTGTGGCGTCGGACATAGTGGTTTTAGTGCTCCTTTGCCGAATGGGCCGATCCAGGATTTTGTAAAACAGATAGGGTACAAATATAGAAGTACCCGTGGAATTTGGAGACTCGCGGAAATGAAAATTTGGGACCCTTTGCGGTGTCTGGAATGTGGTGCCTCTTAGAAATATGGGCTATATGGTTTAAAGCTGAAGTGTTGGTGTGACCCAAGGGGGTCGCTCATGAGTGGCCCAAGGGGTCGGTGGTGTGGCCCATACCTTCTCCTACCAATTTTTAGGATACATCCCTGTCAGTACTGTCCGATTCCAAGCAGGATGAGACCAAATTTAGACAGTTCGGGAGCAACGCCATCACGCCATTCAATGAACTGTCTTCTTTAACCCCAGTGGCTGGCACTTTCGGGAGGAGCCTAGCAGCCATTCAAAATCGCTGCCTTTCCGCAACCTCCTGGAGCGGTCTCGAAGCGGCACCATTTCTGGGGACGTGCGGTGTCCACTATAACAGACAGCTCCCGTGGCGATGTAGTGGCTGGTCTTTCTCCAGCAAATGACCCATTTTTGAACCAAAACAGGATGCAAAACCGGTGTCTTAAATTTTCAGAAGATATGAGCCGACTATGAAAAACGCTTTTGAAATACATACGTTCATGTGCCGTCCCGTGCACATACTCCAGTGATGAGCTCTTGAGGATAAACGCAGCATAGCACTTGTTGGAATAATTTGCGTATAAAATGAGCATGAACATGAACAAGCCAATCATTCTCAGTCAGGTCTGCCACTTGAGCCGCGGGTGGTCAGACGCATGCTGATGAAACCCGCCAGATTTTTTGGGGGCTTCATTAGACACATTTGTAGATACGTGGGCTTTTCACAGCGCGCAATACACATGCAATAGTCTTTACAATACATCGTTGGTTAGTTTTCAATGTGTATTGTGTATTTTACAGGTATTGAGGTCAAAAGACCTCTCTGGAATAATCCCAGCCTGGAAGTTACACAACATACGGTTCTGGGCAGGCCACCGTACGAGCAAATCACAGGTGCATTTTGCGCGAAATAGTGATCATGTCACAATGGCACAGATCTTTCACCGCGTTGCACGGCGCAATTGGCAAGACAATCCCGCTATGTCAAGAGGAAAAATTCCGCACACTTATAAAGACAAACCTGAGTGCTGGGATGCGATAAAATGAATTGTCAGCGAATAACGTACAATAGGCATTTGGCGAAGCTTGTTAGTTCAGCTACACAGCACACTCTAGCTCGCTCAAGGATTTCCTCGACTAGCAAGGAGAGGATACAAGCACGTCTAGCGACGCAATAATTCGGACGCAAGCAACAATGACATAGCAAACGGTGTTGTTCTACAACGCTCATTCATTTTAAAACAAACAACGCAAGACACGTTTCCAGCGTCACCGAGTCCTCAGATGGGTGTGCAGTAGCCATAGCTGCATACAAAGGTAGGTCACGGAAACCTAGCCATTCACTTCATGACATGCAAATGAATATGTACCGAACACGCTCTCTATAACAGCACAAGTCCAAGAACGCTTCAAATCTTCGGAAGAGCCAAGGCATTTCCGGTGGGCGAAGTCGTGTCCATTTCAAAGAACGCCTGCGCGAGATCACGGGGTGCACGCTGATGATGGCTTTGAAGACCTATGCGTAGATGGTGCAAGCTAGCCCTCACACGCCGTCCACGACTGCTGTTCAGTACTCTGAGGAAAGAAGAAGACATGAATAAAAATATACAGCAAGGCATGCAACGAGCCCAGCGGAAACATTACGAACTACTTCCGCACCGCGTTATGCGTTTCTGCAATAACCATTGATCGTGAACGGAAACGTGCCACATTTGAGACTGTCACATTTTCGAACCCACTAATGTTCAAGATCTGGATGAAGAAAAAATTGTCATTAGCAGGCTGCGATTGATTCTCATTAATTAACCAAGCATACCTTTTTTGTTGATCCTACGACTGTGGTGACACTGCCTTTTGGACGACCACGGTTTTTCTTCACTCGCGGAGGCATCATTAGGTGATGCAGAGAAGAAGCCCTACATCTCACCAGGTCAACTAAGGGGCACCATTGGTAGATGGACCCGCGGAAGGAGCACGTCCAACGTCAGACCACCCAGGGTGCCAGGTGTGACCATCAGATGTACCAGGTTAGATCCACAGGGGCACCAGGTCAAACAATCAGGGGCACCAGGTCAGACCACCAGGGGTACCAGGTCAGACCACCAGGGGTACCAGGTCAGACCACCAGGGGCACCAGGTCAGACCACCAGGGGTACCAGGTCAGACCACCAGGGTACCAACAACTCCCGTGGAAGGGGCAGGAGCGGAGCTCATGCTCCTCTCTTGCTGCTGAGAGGAACACCGGCCTCGAGGTAAGAGGTGAGAGGTAAGAGGCATCGTTGGCGTAGGCCTCTCACACCGCCCGTTGCACCTCGTACTGATCGGTGGACGTACTCCCGGCAACCTCGGGCAGCAAGAACAGCGATGACGTGGGTTGCAATTTCCGTAAAGCCGACCGGCGCTGGCCGCCGCAATTCCCGTCAAGCGGGGGGGGGGGGGGGGGGGCGCCGTGCGCGCAACAACGACCATTGTGAGATTGTGTTTCTGAATGCCTCCCAAAAATTAATTCGTACACTTGAAAGGTCAGGCTGAGCGAGCCTTGTTTACAACCATTGAGGCTGTCCTCTGGACAGATTTACAGTTAAAACAATAGGAAAAATAGAGATTCTGCCCTTGCTGTTCCAGTTCCACCACCAGATTCCAGCACCACTTCGCGTTGATGTAGAGACCAATCCGTCATTTCCATAAATCTAAAAATCGCACACGTGAAACACACGCCCGGAGCATCTCGAAATGCATGATTTTATGCCTTAAAGTGTTCAGACGCACTTAACTCAAATGCGTCATCATTTTCGTCCACCCGCTGGCCACGGGCTAGTGCTAACCGCGGGGCCGACGCTGCGGGGTCCATGGAGACCGCAACGCCTGGCGTCGATATTTTTGATGCTAAGATAGGCAAGTGCGCATGCGTAAAACTGCGTCATGTAATTCCTATCACTAGTCGACTATGGCTGAATGCTGAAGATATCCAGACAAGAATGACTTGCTGATGTTGATAAAACCGTTGAGCCATTCTCATCTACAATCTACACTTGCTGGGAACTTGGCATCTCTGCGCACCGCAGTTAAAGATTCTGACAAAGTTTCTGACTTCTGTCGGTTTAAAGAGGATCCGCTGAACCATTGTAAAATGAAGAGGGTCTGTGGTATACTTTCTGCAGGCGTTTAATGCATTACATTTTTAGTTTATTGACTATAAACTTCAAGCAGAATTGGTCTTACTGGGTCGTCTGGCTTCTAGTCCAGTTACGGACGGTAAGAAAACACATATAGATCTGTACATATGTATATGCATATATACATAGATATGAGCTAATCGTTGGCCTCAGTGTGAACATTCATCATAAGTTCTCATGTTCCCTTTCATTATCACGGGGGCCGACCAACACGAGAGGCCCTCTGCCATTCGGGGTCCTTTCCGCACCCCTTTTAAGCAAATCTTTCCCTGATGGACTCGAGGCGCCTTGTTGACAAATTAACCGTATTAAAAAACCGTATTAAGCACTGTGGGCCCCTGAACGATACGGAACCCCGCATTCTGTAGGGGCTCCAATCCATGTAAATCGCGGGCCCGACATTGCCCCTGTTTGGAAAATGGGCCCAGAGCTCAGGCCGACACGGAGACGACTGATCGGTGTCGTGGTCTCTGACCGAAAAAGAGGAACGCTCCATCCCAGGGGTCTCCAATCTGTGCAAGAGTCCTTCTAACGGACATTTGAGATCACTACCTTACGAGCCGCGGTCATTATTGTGACCTACAGCCACCCCTTCGGGTCCTTACACGTCTCCCAATTAGGCTGTTGATATTTTGTCGCAAGAGACCCTTCGACCCTTTTCGGACCTCCTCAAACACCGCTCCTGGTCGACTCGGGGCTACTAACCGCCACAGGACTCCTGTTATGCGCTGTGGCCCCTGCACGCCCCAAAGCCCCTCATCATACTAGGGACCCCTAAGATTGCAAATCGCAGGCCCCGGCCTGGTTCCTGCTTGGGTAATGGGCCTCAAGGGCTCAGACGGACATGGAGCCGTCTTAGGTTAGGTTGGGTTAGGTTAGGTTAGGTTAGATTAGGTTAGGTTAGGTTAGGCCTGTTTGGCTCCTCGTCGAGGCTCTGTATAATAGGGATATGCAACATTATTATGTGGGCCATAGTAAAAGTCCCCTAACTGACATGTCAGGTCATGACACTACGAATGGGGGGGGGGGGGGGCGAGCCAATTCATGCCCTTGATCTTTGGTCCCGAGACGCCCTTCGGCGTCGCTTCGAATCTCCTCAAAGACCGTGACCGACTGGGGGCCATTGGCTGACACATCACCCCTTGTTAGGCGCTGTGAGCCCTGACCGACACAGGGGCCCCAACCATTGTTTCAGGGACCCTGACTAACTCAAATTGTGGCCCCGGCCTTGTTCCTATTTGGGAAATGGGCCCCCAGGGTTCAGACTGGCGGGGAGCCAACTGTTCGGTGTTGGTGGTCTCTGGCCAACTTAGACACTCGCATTGTCTCAGGGGCCCTCAAACGGCGCAGGAGGACCTCTGACTGATATTTCAGACCACGACCCTACGGGCTGCCACTCTTCATATAACCTACAGGTAGCCCTGTGGTCCCTTACGCCTTCCAACAGGCCTTTGATCGTCGGTTCTGTTGGACCACCCTTCGGGCCTCATTGAAAAGTGCCCTTTGTCGGCTTGAGGCCCTTTGCGCTCACAGGATCCTTTGTTAAGCGCTATGGGCCTCTGGTAGATACAGGGCCAGTATAGATCACTGGCCCCGGGTTTGTAGCTGATTGGGAAGCGGGCCCTCAGGCCAATACCGGCACGCATCTGACTGTGTGGTACTGGCGGTGCCTGGATTCCAACCAGCCTTCATGCCCTTGGGCCCCAAAATCGGGCCCTTGATCGTCGGACCCGGTGGGCCCTCTAGGCTCTTCGAGCCTCCTCGAACACTGTCTCTGGCCGGCTCGGGGCCCTTGCCAGCACAGGGCCCCCCTCACCCCCGTTAGGCGCTGTGGCAGACGCTGGGGCCCTGACCAATGCGAATCGCTGGCTCCGGCTGCATCCCCGCTTGGGATATGAGCCGTCAGCTCCATGCCGCCCTGGATCCGGCTCTGCGTTACTGCTGGTGTCCGGCCGACATTCAGGCCGTTGAGAATTCAGGGGGCCGTGATCGGCGAACAGAGGCCTCTCGCTGGCATTGCATTGCCGGCCCTGCGGGCCGTGGCTCCTGAATCCGATCTCCAGCCGGTTCCGGCCCCTCCGAACTTAAGGGGTGGGGACATAGGCCCGCTGTACCCCTCCCACACCCTGCCTACTCTATTGTATGCACCACGATAAATTTCAAGAACAGACCGTAATCGGACACGGTGTTGCGAAGGTGGCAGGATTGTAGACATCGAGCGACGAAGGTTAAGAGCAGGAACTGAGCTTCGACGACAACGTAAGTTTGAAATATTCCTTCTACGGCATGCTTTGCTATCAAAGGTGACCGGAGAATGGAAAGCAACACTCTTACCCTTGCAAGGCAGACCGCAAACATCAAGTCTGCCGGTTTTCTTTGAGCGTATTTTGAAGACACCCAAAAGCGTTAAGTGGTCTTAGGGTATTTTGCTACAAGGTACTAAATTTACCTATCATGAGAAGACGCAAATAAAATGGGGAGGTGAGCTAAATTTCTCAGAGACGTTGAATCGGAGTCATATGTTTTAAGCACACATAAAAACATCATGGATTTCAAGCTGATGTGGCTTTAGTTCCGCAATTTACATCGCACACTGCCAACGATCAGGCGTCTTGTTCGGTACGGGATACACGATATGACGAATGTCAGAAATGTCCAGAACGGGGCAATACCATTTCGTACACGTTTCGGCACCCTCCTGATGTTTTGGGTCGACCGAGAGCGTGTCTTGCAAAGCCAACTTGCAATGAAGTCCTTGATCCCGGGACACCACGAGGGCAACTACCCCTGCACTTGGGAGCAGTGCTGATGGACATTACGTCAGGTAACCGCAGCATACTACATCAGAGTTGAAAAATACATAGCAGCCGTCACAAACAAGATGGACATGTTCTGCGATATGCGGACCCGCTTGGCCGAGCTCTTGAAGGACGGGGAGAGACCGCCTTGAACTGTCCATTGTTGCACGAGGTGCACGACATGGTGACGGACCAGCCGGGAGATTTAATTCGTTTGGACGTTAATGGCTGTTGGGCAATTTGGTGACATAATTATTTGGACATTCTCCGCTCGTGGGCAGGCAGAATAACTGACCGTCGTGGGGAAAGGGAGGACAGGAGAGTGAGTTAAGGGTAGGAAGAGCGGGGTGAGAGGAGGGGAATGGGGATGAGCTTTTGCACGGAGGTAACCCGCGTGCATTAAGAACACGGGGTTGCCACACATCCTTGGCAATTTGCGTTGAGAACCACCTATGCGACTACATTGTGCATATGCAAGAAAACTTTCATTTATCAAGCGTCATAGTAACGCCATTTACATTTTACCATTCCATAAGGTATGCGGCGATCAAGGCCGAGAAAAATATGATCGTCGAGTCGTTCATATCTGGCGTTCGTGAGCACGTTTCCAGGTGTAACCGCTGTCAACTGCTCTCAATCAACATTGTGCAAGGTGCGATAACGTGAATTGAGCACGATGACGATGGCAAACGATGTAGGTACGATGACGATGACAAGCAATGACTATCAAGGAGCATATTCACTAAGAAGAGAAATTGTGTTGTCTAGGGGCATCTTTTCTACTAAAGTGTACCAAAAGCCATAAGTGAGCTTTTTTCATCATTATTCATCATCATCATCTGCTTTCATATTTTCAAATTTAAAACATTCACTTTTAGAGTGGGTGACGTAACATCCCGGTCCGCAGGAGAAACAGCGACAGTGATAAAGGGTGTTTGGTGTGTTGATTATTGAAACAAATGTGTTTTAAATGTGCTGTCATTTTGATGTTAATCGCGTTTGAGCTGGATGTTGCATGTTGTGTTGGTAGTCCATGTGTTGTAAATGACCCCTGATAACCAAATGTGCCTGTTAAAGTATGATTTTCACACTAGGATGTCTTGATTGTGTATGGAAATAGGAAAGTGTAAAAAGTAAAAGAGGAACAAGAAAATGACAAAAAACAAAACATACTAAATTTGAACCTATCTAAAAACTCGCTGTTTGCCCGGGCATATGAAAATGACATGCATAATAAACTGAGCCAATTAAAACACTAAGTTCTGGACTTCTTAATCCATGGTTTTGACTAGGCATGTGGTATTCATTTCTTTGATCACTCGTTCAGGATTACAGAATCAGGGGCGGATCGAGGATTTCGTCAAGCATGCAAATCCTGGCCCTCTAGAGTTTAAGGCCCCTCCATAAAATCATCGTGTTCCTGCCACTCTATTGTATTAATCTTAGCGAGCTATTTTTATACGGGAGCCCATCTCACTGTGCGCAGCCGTACAGAACTAGGCGTGTTACGTATGCACATACATGAAGCTTTTCATTTCCTCCAGATCATGGTGAATCCTGTCATTCTTGGGTCCAGTTTTTCGAGAAAAAGATCGTGGAAAAATAAACCTTAGTTGGTTATGAATATCAAAAAGCTGGTGAAGAATAGATTAAACTCAAGCATACACTTGATTCCTGGCTTATTTACAGCTAGCCGGCAGATCGATGTGATCAGCTGATGGCTGATTACTGATGCAGAGTTTTTACTTTCTTCGCTATGATGGGGAACACAACCTCCTAGCATTTGAAATGTATTGAGAACGTGATGCACAAGTATAAAAGTTGTCACAAATTCAGTAGCCAACGGATACAACATATACGACTTCGGCAGCAGGTGATATTAAGTTCGAACTTTGCGCGTAAAAATTCGCTGGTGGACACATAGAGCTCCGGCAACAGCATAACGCGTATAGACAGCGTAATGAGCTTCAAGATGGCCCCCAATTACCACCCTGTCAATCACCAAAGACCTATTGATAAAGCTTATGGACCTGGCAAGTTTTATCTGTCTACCCACGGGGCCCCTCACTTCGCTTGCGACTGTTCTTGGTCTTCTGGAGACCTAAATGTGCCCAAGTTTGTCGTGTTTTGTGTTACAAAACTGCGTCCGTTCGTCCCGCGATTAGCCGCTTCGGAGCCTATGGGTTCCCTTAGGTACAAAGAGGCGTGGTCCCGTGTCCCTACCCCCTGGATCCGCCGCTGGCCCGAGCAGCTAACTAGATGGGGCCCGGACAAGAACATAGAGCCAACCATTACAAAAAGAAGCACCAAAGACACAGTATGGGGGCCCCAGGAATGATCGAGTATGACCGAGCTGGTTAACGGATGGGGCCCCACAAGAGCGTGGGGCCCTTCATTCAAATAAGAAGTACCCAAGACCCAGCGTGAAGGGTCCCGAACGATCGAGTGCACTCAAGCAGGCTATCAGATGCCCCCCCCCCCCCCCCGACAGCAGGGTAGGGTCCTATATGCAAATACCGAGGCCCAATATCTAAAGCAACCCACGAACACGTGTGCCAAAGCATGTTGACGGATGGGCCCCACGACAAGTGTAGGGCCCTCCATTTAGATTAGAATTACCCAAGACCCAACTTGGAAGACCCTGAACGACCGATGTACAGGGCTCACGAACATATCACGGCTATGTCGTTGGGTTAACCGCGGCGACATGTCCCCTGCTACAACGTATCGAGCCTTTCGGGCGAATGGGAGGCGGTCGGGCTCACCCCGCAAAAGAGCATCTGGCGTCCCCGGAAGCAGCGTAGAGTTGGCAACTCTTCTGGAAATGTCTCGCTGCGATATTTCCCCAGACAGGCCGTTTTCGCTATCGTCCAAATATCCGCTTTGACCATTTCAGATACGCGAGCGCCAGTTGAAGGAGTCGCCTGCCTCGCTGATGTTAGTGATTTGGGGATTTTTTCTGACGTTTGACCTAACCCAAAGATACCATTGCACAAAAAGTAAGTATAGGGATATCGACTGAGAGATATCGACTAAGTGGCACCAAGATTAGGCGTGGATCACCTCTGTGGCCCTCGAGCAAAGCTACTGGGGTAAAAGGCTACAAGGACGTGACGTCATGATGGGACTAAGATTTGGTAGCCCGCAGTATGATTTTTGGTTGATACTTTCGAAAAAGCTGGTAGATACTAGTCACGATTTAAAACGAAAGGAAGCGTGTATATCGAATCAAATCTGAGTCGATTTACACAGGAGTGGCATTCTGTGTAAATCCACTTCGTAGTGGGTTTAAGTAGAGGAACTGCTCGGTGTAGATGTACTCATTAGTCGATTTACACGCGTCCTTAAACTTAAGGTGTGGAACAGAATTGCGACCCAATTCATCGGCGAAATTCGTTTTTTTGTCATGTGGCCTGCATTTACCAAATTTTTCGTAGTATCAGCCAAAAATCATACTGCGGGATACCAAATCTTAGTCGCATGGTGACATCAAGTCTGCTTAGCTTTTACTCAAGTAGCCTTGATTACGCGTAGTTGGCGCGGTGATTGAAAGGGGATAAACAATGCATGTCGCTCTTGGGACGCTTGCTTGAATGGCGCGTAGTGTTATCGGATTCCGCGAGACATGTGGCCAGTTTGCAAAAATCCATGCAATGTGCTGGATGCTTACACAGGATCTGTGCGCTGAACTGTGTGCTGAACTGTGTGCTCGCGTGCGCCGAGATCAGGTCAAATCACGCCGAGTTTACACTTCGTGCACGCGAAATGTTTCTGGGGCATTTTCCCCTGAAGATGCGCGAGTCATATTATGTGAGCTTGAGCTCACCATATTTAGCTCACCGGCTTGAGCTTTGTGTGCCTCACCATATTCTGTTGTGTAATGTAATGCTCCCTATGGCACAATTTAGAGGATATGCTCCCAAAGATGTTAAGGGATGCAGGAACAATTTCTGACATTTCCCCTTGCATGAACATGAAACCAGTTTTTTGTTAAACTTCCACTGAGCTCTGCACCTCTGTCTCTCAGTTCTTGAAGCTATTTTGCCAGGTCCATGAGTCTTATTAGTTATGCTGAAAATACTCAGTATTCAAGCTTGCCCAGGGTTAGAAAGGAATTAAGATGACCTTACAGCAATGTTATATGTGATGTTCATCGATTAAGTTGTATTTATTATTAATTTTTGGTTTGACCTTGCTCACAGAGAAAAAATCCAAATTATTCACATGCATTATTATTTATGCCTAATTTTGATTTTGACTATGAGCAAGGCCTGTGACCAAATATTCATCAAAATACAACTTACTTAACACATATCACACACATGATTATTATAAGGAGATCATCTTAACTCCCTTTTTCACTTGCTACACCTTACATTGCACAAGCACAATGCCATCTTATACCTGGAGGTTCCAGTGAAATGAAGATATGCAGGGGTTCAATATGCTGTCACTTGGATGGCTGGGATGACAATGTTTTTTATGCAGCTGCACCCCTGGCTTGGGGCTCACCACCTGTTGTCCTAACTCATGCCCAAAATTGGCCAACCAGCATCAAACTCGGCTGTTAATTGACCCAGCGCCAAAATCCCCCAAGCTTGGCAAATGGGCAGAGGAGGTCAGATGTCTGGGTTTGGGATCCAATAGCAGTAGATGAGAGAGGATGAATGGCATGCAGAGGCTGGTGAAGACCAAGATCTTGGTAGCAAAAATTGATGTTGATATCCCTGGTCACCCCACTGGATGAATTTTGGAATGCTGAAGATGTGAAGCAATCATTGAAGTTGCTTGTAACAATATTATATAAATGAATGAACACTATGATACAACAATGGGCATCCTATTAATGATTAAATGAGTATTCTCATACATTTTCCCATGATTA
>NW_023597054.1:30799666-30817540 GCF_011947565.3 Pollicipes pollicipes
GTGTGTGTGTGTGTGTGTGTGTGGTGTGTGTGTGTGTGTGTGTGTGTGTGTGTGTGTGTGTGTGGTGTGTGTGTGGGTATGCATGTAGTCTGGGTTTCAGAGATAATGCTGCAGCAAACCCAGGTGGCCACCGTGGTGGAGTACTTCAACAGGTGGCTTCAACGGTGGCCCACCGTGCAGCACTTGGCCAAGGCTGACGTGGAAGAGATCAACAAGCTTTGGTCTGGATTAGGATACTACTCACGGGCCAAAAGACTCCATGAAGGTGCTCAAAAGGTGTGAAACCTCAATGGCCATGCAAAGTTTGATGTCACGATAGATGATATGTATATGCTTGGAACTGGTGGTGCAGTTTCATGTTAAGTTGTAGGATCTACAGCTTTCCCAGTGTTACAGTCAGTCCCTTCCCACATATGTTTCAAAAGGAAATTGGGCTAAATTGGTGGAGAAACCAGGCTTTGCAGGATAATTGGATGATTTTCATCATTTTTGACCTGGCCCAGCTCTCACATCAAAGCCTATTGCAAAACCACTTCCTAGCTGGGAACTATTTACTCAATAAACCCAAAATCACGTGTTTTATGTTGGCAATACATGTGATCAAAGTCATCCTTGAGTGATTTGTGTCACTGGCCACGGCGGGGTCTTCCGGCCACGGTGCCCGTGCTACCGCTGTCCCCCGCAATAACCGACGGCGGTTGCCACGATAACCTGAACGGTCGCCCTGCCGTCTCCCCTGACCTACCGCAGGCGTGCTCTGGCTCGTTGTCGCCCCAGGCGTGTGCCTCCCCCTCCCCGCCTGGCGGCTGACCGGCCACCAGTGTGGCGGGGCGACCTCGGTGTGACCCGGCGTCGGCGTGACCCGCTGACCGGCCGCGCAGGTGTGTACTGAGCTCGGCGGTCGCGTGCCCGACTCGGCCGAGGCGCTGCTCCGGCTGCCCGGTGTCGGCCGCTACACGGCCGGCGCCATCGCCTCGATCGCCTTCGGCCGGCCGGCGCCCGTCGTCGACGGTAATGTGGTGCGCGTGCTGGCCCGGCTGGACGCCATTGGCGCCCCCTCTGATTCCAAGGTGAGTCAGGCGTCTGCAGCGCTCGCGCCGGTCAAACGCACGCACGAATGTGGGCTCAGTTCACCATTCGCCGCCCCAAGACGCTTACGAATGCGCAGTGTTTGCGATTGCTAGAGCTGTCTCAATCCCGACGATTTGGGGATGGCTCCGAGTAGCAACCAAATGAGTTTTAATGGAGTGTTTGGACGTCCCTCTCCACTGCCGTGCTGAAACATCCACTCTGGGCACATGGCCCTCGGAGTGCGGCACAGTCGGGCTCGGCGCTTGTTCTCTGTTTTCCTGCGCTATATCGGCCGGCATGCCGCCCTGTTGGCGGTCCGAGCCGTCGCGTGCGGATCGCGCTGTCGACCGGGCCACGGGACGTGACGGGCGGCTGTCGCACGCCTCCACAGCCGGTGCTGGAGCGACTCTGGTCGACCGCCGGCCGGCTGGTGCCGCCCGACCGGCCGGGGGACTTCAACCAGGCGCTGATGGAGCTGGGCGCCACCGTCTGCACGCCTCGCGCGCCCAGCTGCGCCGCCTGCCCCGTCCGACAGATGTGTGCCGCCCACCGGCTCGCCCAGGCGTCGCCTCGGCAAGGTCGGTGCAGTGGGAGACTCAGCCTGCAGTTGGGGGGGGGGGGAGGGGGGGAGAGACTCAGCCTGCAGTGGAAGACTCGGCCTGCAGTGGGAGACTGGGCCTGCAGTGGGGGACTCGGCCTGCAGTGAGGGACTCAGTCTGCAGTGGGAGATTAACCCTGCAGTGGGAGACTCAACCTGCAGTTGGGGGGGAGGGGGGGCTCGGTCTGCAGTGGGGGACTCAGCCTGCGGCTGGAGGACTCAGCCTGCATTGGGAGACTCAGTCTGCAGTGGGTGATTAGGCCTGCAATGGGGGACTCGGCCTGCGGTGGGGGACTCGGCCTGCAGTGGAAGACTCGGCCTGCAGTGGGAGACTCAGCCTGCAGTGGGAGACTCAGCCTGCGGTAGGGGACTCAGCCTGCAGTGGGGGACTCAATCTGCAGTGGGGAATATCGTGACGGATGTGTGTCTGGATGTGCGAAAATAGCTCAATGCTCCATTTCAGGGCGCCTATTTCCTTAGAGGTACGGGGGTAACGAATATATTTGGGGTTAACTGCGAACGTGCTGTCATCTAGGCTATTTCCGACATCGCCACAAGTCGGATCGCGCGGCCTGGCTTGCCCAGGCCGCTCTGGTCGCACTCGGCGCGGGACACACGCGTTGTGGGGGAGAAAAATGGCCGCCTATCTGGCGGTCGAGGGCGCCGGATGTGTCTGCGGCCGGCCGGTCGTCGCGCTGATGTCCGCGCGTGTCGTCAGATCCGCCTCGGCGGCGCCGAGGCCGGGCCGGGTCGACCGTGGACGACATCGAGGAGTGCGCCGCCGGCTGCCCGCTCTGCCTGCCGCCCGGACTCTGGGAGGGCGGCGCGGGCGTGCTCAACTTCCCGCGCAAGACCCGCAAGGTGGCGCCGCGCGTTGAGCACACGGCCGTCTGCGTGGTGCACCACGAGCGCCGCCGCTTTCTCCTGGCGCGCCGGCCCGACACGGGTGAGGGCGCTGCGGACGCGCATTGGCATACTCCTGCATTCATAATGAGTTTGCATTCATAAAACTACATGATGTATTGAAGACAAGCATAAGCTGTCGGAATGCGTCGTCTGATCATGAACAAAGCACATGCATAATAACAGGAAACAAGCTGATTGCCACGGCGCACCAGCCGACACCCCAACAGTATCCACGCACGCAGAAGCAGCCCACTCCCTACGAAATTCGTCCTGCATTCTCTAATATACAAATATACGACCACAGCACTCAACTAACGTGGACGCAGGCTTTAGAAACATCATGCTAATACGAAGGAACGCTGAGCGAACGGGTTCCGCTGTTGCCCCGGATTTTGCCCTCCGGTGAAGACCTCGAACAACTAATTGGGGATGATCCAGTTGGGTGATGCACGTTTAGCAGGTTCTTGTCATGCCTCGAACTTCGAGGCCGAACTAAATCCATGTCATGTAGTCTTTTTATACTTTTTTTACTTTTTAGAACGAGTTGACGAAGTTTTGAAGAACTAAGGATGTACCCCAAATGATGGCCCTGTAATAAGTCTGTCGTCGAGTGACATTTGGGCAGACCGCATAACCGTCTACAGTGACCCGAAATGACCTGGCATCCAGCACATGACCTTAGGCCGGGTCGTTGCCTGCGACAGGTCTGTTGGCTTCGCTCTGGGAATTCCCGGGCGTGGTGCTGCCGTCGCTGGAGCTCTCTGACGACGAGGTGGACGCTGCCCTGCGCACGCTGCTGCCCGGTCAGCTGGCGCTGCCGCCGCCGGCGCCGCTCCCATCTCTCGGCGACATAGTGCACGTGTTCAGTCACATCCGACGGACGTACCGGGCGCGCGCGGCGGCGGCGGCGGCGACCGCGCAGGACGAGCAGCAGCCGCCGGTGCCGGCGGGCTACAGCGCAGCCCGTTGGGTGACGCGTGAGGAGCTGCTGCAGGCCGGTATCCCCACCCCCGTCCGCAAGGTGCGCAGCCGCGGCAGCTGAGACGGGCGCGCGTACGCGATGGTCACGGCAGGCCTGAAACGCTACTCCTCAAGCCATAGCTGCATATCAGGCAGCAGGACAGGCATTCATCAGGTGCTTCTGGAAAAGCTGCATTCAAGGAGAGCTTTAAAATCACAAAAGCAGTGTTCCACCACGCGTGGCGTTAGTTGGTTTATGAAACCTACTGTGTTTGGTTGCGAACATTGTTTGCCCAAAAATTGTTTTGTATTTTTTCTCCGAAGACCTGGTGTTGTGTACCAATTTGCCGAAGTATCGGCCCTTGTTATTGAAGGCTCTATACGGGATCGCCGCCCATAGGGGGGATGAGAGGCAAACACCGTACGTTCATATCGTACGTTCCAATTCTGGTGAGCATGTGGCCTGTGAATTGTTTACCTTAGTGATTTTTGACAGGCCAGACGCATTTATTCAGTTACTGATACGGTTGCTCCGTAATTCAGATAGAATTATCTCCTGTGATGGGCTGAGTAAGAATTTAACTCGACTTCCTTCAATAACTTCGTGATATTTATGACTAGCTCACACGGTGCGAGTATGGCGCTTTGCAATGAAGCGTGTCTGATGAGTCTGAAGTCCAGCCTCTGAACTGAGCTGGGCACGCTCTTCTCACGGCCCAGCGCGTCCAGCTGACGTCGGTGCCGACCACTGCTTCGCCTTCGCTGTGACCCGCCTCTGCTTCACCGGCCAGATTCTGAAGCTGTTCGACGCGGAAGCGGCGTCGCGGCCGGCCAGGCGTCGGCCCGCGCCTGTGACGTCACAGCCGGACGGGAAGCGCCAGCTGACGCTGCGCGCCTTCCTCGACCCCGGCCGGCGTCCGGCTGCCGGGCACGAATAGGCGGCGGAGGGTCGCACGTGTTTTGGACCAGCCCGTCCAAACCACAGGGGCGCCAGTGACAGGGCAGGGACGGATCGTCAGACCTGGTCACAGGCCGTCTCAGATCGGCGCTGGTTGTGCGCAGTTGCGAAGGCAGGTGCTGGTGCTGGGGTCACGCGGCTGCTGCGCGACTCAAACACGTGCTAGACGTGTCATTCGTATTGCCCTCTTACGCTAGTGCACGTGTCTAGCCGCACGTCCTCAGGCGCTGTGGGACGTTAGCTTGTACCTGAGTACGACCGTCGTTTTGTAGACCTTTTACTAGAGCATGGCGTGCTAAATACACCCGACGGATCATAGTCGTGTGCTCTTTAGGCGCATGTGCGGCTCACAACGGACTCGTACGACGATACAGTGCTCTTTTATGTCTGCACCTTGGCTTTGACGGTCGCGCTGGCTCTCATCCAGTGACTGAGTTATTTATGGACTTCCTGCTGAGAGAGCGTCGCACTTCCGCCGCGGGTCTGAACAGAGGCCCTACCGCCCTGGTGCTGCTGAGAGACCGTCGCACTTCTGCCGCGGGTCTGAACAGAGGCCTTACCGCCCTGGTATTGCTGAGAGACCGTCGCACTTCCACTGCGGGTCTGAACAGAGGCCCCACCGCCCTGGTGCTGCTGAGAGACCGTCGCACTTCCGCCGCGGGTCTGAACAGAGGCCCCACCGCCCTGGCGGTCACGTGCTGTTGCGTGTCTGCGCAGCCATTGGGCGCGCACAGAACTGACCGATAGAGTGGCCAGGGCACTAGCGCTCAGTCCTGGTACTCAGCACTCCCCGCTTCGCAGATTATGCGGCGACTAGCGAGAGTACTGGTTGTTGGCTTTCATTTACTCGCCTTCAACCACTGACGTATGAAAACTGCCTCCGTAGCTGGGAACGTTCGTGGCGATCGCTTTCAGGTCGTTGATCATCGTCCATAGCACCCTACATGTAAAAAACAGTGGTAATGTCTTCCGTCGATTTCGAATCTCAGCGCGTTCCGTGCTTGCCAAGCACCGTGTGCATTCGCCCCTGCAGACCTAACGCGACTTCGCTCTCGAGCCAATGGATCTGGCAGGTAGGGTCAGCATCTTTCGCTCCCTAGAAAACGGCATTAACAGTGGCCGCGTATTGAAACAAACGAGCCCCGTCCCCGCCCCCTCGCACTTCAGAGAGCCCACCTTCATCTGGCTTGATTATCTTGTTATCTACAAAAACACTCATGACTTTTTCACGTGCCTCCTGAACTTCCCACGGATATTATTAGAAATGTATTTACGTGGTTTTCATAGGTGACTGGGCTGGTGGGGCACCCACTTAACACAGATTGTTGCGTTTACCTTGAACCCGCCACATGTCGTCCAGTGCAACAAATAATTTTCCCTCCGCCCTTTTCCCAGAGCGAGCCTGCGTCTGGCACGCGACATATTCGGCTCTATTGATGTATTGCTTTTTGCTGATCTGCACGCTGCTCCGCCTCTACCTTGGCCACTGCTTTCACCGGTCTAAGACTGAGCAGTCCATGCTCCGGGTACATCCGTTGTTCGGCCATGCAGCTCAGTAGACGACGACCGATGAGAACGGCCCCGGAGTGCCAGCGTAATCCACAGCTCTCACCCGGTACGACCCTCTCACCGAGGCCTTGCCATCTGCAATAGGCACACTGAGTCATCCTCGGCTCGAGCACGTGCGTTTTTGTTTTGTTGCAGGAGGCAGAACGTCGTCGCTTTATAATCCGCGTACTGTCAAGGTGACACCTTCCGCTCTCATGCACCTGGGGTCGTCCCCAGTGAGCTTGAAAATGATCTGAAGCTGCACCAGCAACGTATCTCCCAAACGAAAGCGCCATTGACATGGCCAAGCTTCACTGACTGAAAACAAACCCCCTTGAAATATCGGAAGGTTTGTGCTTCTGAACTATATATGGTAGCCAAGTGCTTTCCCACAAATCATCCCAGCCAAATGCAAACAGGCTTGGTGCGTTTATTATACACATGCAATGCGATTATAGATTGTACTTCATGTAGCAAAGCACAGTTGCTTGAAACTGGGTTTTGGGACAAAGGCGCATGCCATTGCCGTATAAGGTACAACTACCCGACGCTCCTCGCTCCATCTTCCCTTAAAGCGTGTGTTTCACGTTTGCATGGAGTTTTCAACTGAAATAGCCACCTTATGAATTATTCGGTGCCGTTCACAGCCCCGCCGCTCTTCTAGTTCCTGAGCTACACGCCCGCAAAGATGTGCAGACTATATCGGGGAGGCTATCTCGAGGTCAGCCAGACATCCATGACGCCATAATAAATTCATTAAAATTTTGACATTCCATTAACCATGCGACGAGCAAAGCCTAGAAAAATGCAATTTTCTAGACGCCCATATCTGGTATTCGTAAGCAAAATCTCCAAATATAACGGCCGTCAACTGCCACTCAATGTTGTGCAAGGTACGATGACGCAATCAAATCGTGACTTACGGAGACGCATATTTACTAAACCGGTAAATATATCATTTAGAGCAATTTTATCCACTTTAAAGTACACCTACATTTAAACGTGAGCTTTCTTTATCATATCTGATGCTTACTTCCATATCTTCAAATGTGGAGCATTGCCTTTTGAACTTTGGCGGAATATTCCCTTTAAAGGGAATGCCCTACAATTGAAGATTTTGAAGCAAGCATCAGATGTGATGAAACAAGCTCACTTATAACTATTGATATACTTTCCCAGTGGAAAATGCTAGTTCTGTAGAAAAAACTTCTCTGTTTGATAAATATATTTCTCGTCATTGTTTAGTTACGCCACCATACCTTGCATAACATTGAGTTTAATGACGGCCATTTTGTCTGGAAATCGTGCTCAAGAACGGCAAACATGAACGAATCAATATTTTCATTTTCATTGACCTTGCTCACCGCAGGGCAAATGCAATACTATATTTTGAACGGCGTTATTATGGCGTCATGGATGTCTTCCACGCTTGCATGCGTTCCGGAACTGAGATAGCCATGTTAAAGATCATCTAGCGTAGTTCACTCTCTTAAGCGTAGATCCGTAGCCCAGCTCTCTTAAGACCTAAAACCCTCTGGATCCCGAACTTGACGCCCACGAACTTGTGCAGACTATTTGGTGCAGTTGCAATTTATGTGCCAAAGTGCTGCTTGGGCAGAGGCTGGTCAAAATTTTGGATTCGAATCTATAGCATATAGTGCGCTAAATTTTTCATGAACCTGGACTTCGCCGACTGCTTTACAATAGTTATGGTGTGGTCGCAACATTTTAGCCAGCACCAAACTCTGGAACTTAAAATACTTCCTGTCAAAACAAGGTGACAATAACTGTAAAAGCGGATTTCATCTGTAAAAATCGAGTCATGGAATGAAGGCTCTTCTTTCAGATATTCCTTGTCTAAGTTCTGCTACCACTTGCCATCCCCAGCCGCTGCCCCGTATCGGCTGTCCCGACATGACTTTCTGCGAACTGATCGCGGAACTGTGCTGCTGCATGTTCATGGTTCAGCATCACTACTATTGATGTATGGCGCAGAAGGGAAGCCTGAGACAGTACGCATTTCGGAATTGGATTTCTGTACATCACAACACAGCAGAAAATACACTTTCGGGAAACTGCCTGTCCTAGGAATGATTAGTTCCACCGGGAATTCATTACCCTCTCCTTCAGCACTGACAACCCGATACTGTTACATATAGGGAGAGGGTACGCACTTTACTGAAATAATTGCGTATCTAGATCCGTTGTAGGCGAATAGCGTACCCGACATGTTAGGACGCAAGTTGACGCTTTATTACTGCTGGCTTGTTCTTCAACTTCCGCAAATTACGTTATAGGACTAAAACTGGTCGTTAGAAGTGCTTGTGGGCTTGTTTCGCTGAGCGACGGAGCTAACTTAAAAAAAAAAAACATGTGCTGACCTGTTGCGTTCTATGGGCGATCTGTGCTTGCACTATTTCTAGATGGATTCATCATCATTCATGGGATTTCCTGACCGATCCTGTTTTCGATTCCTAAACCGGGACCCCTGACGAGAACCGGGTGTGATGTGCTGGTTACCAATTTCCCGCCAAATGGGCGCCAAATGACCACCGCAATCGGCGCGCCCGAAAACACCAATCAACAACAAAGACGTAAGAGATTATGGGAAGCAAACTTTATGTTAAGCCAGCTTTTCGTGTAGGAACATGGAGCAAGTCGCCTGCGACCTTGATGAAAATTGGTTGGCGACCGCCCACCGTTTCCCCGCCCTCTTTAAACGCGTGTGCGTGTTGGGAGGTGGTTGTTCCAAACGCCTGAAGAACTCCCTTTTATATGTTTTAAGAAGCAATCTTAAACCCATGGAGGTAGTGTAAATTGGAGCCTGAGATAAATGCTGCTGCGCTGCTTACCGATTTTGCACCAGGTAGACGTGCGTCGAAGGTGACAAAGCATACCAAAGCAGCAAGAGATACTATTCAAAAACATCATTTGAAGCATTTTCATGTAACTGGCGCACGCTTTACTTACGAAGATTGTGCAGTGACTCCAAAACACACCCCTAAAGTCATTGGGAGCGCTATGTTGCCATACCAGTTGTGTTCTATGGGCGATCTGTGCTTGCACTATTTCTAGATGCATTCATCATCATTCATGACATTTCCTGGCCCTTTTATCACACCGGTTGTAAATTTCCTTTATTCGACGTCTGTGGTTTCTCCGACACTTCTCAAAGCATTGGGCACAAGCAATGCATTCGATCGTCAGTGTGGGTTACCCTTTTCGACACAACAAGTAAGTGAACGAGGGCTGAATAAACGCATTCGGTTCAAACGTTCAAATCGTGTGCACGTTCAACGCGTGTTCAGGTGGGTGGGCCAATTTGACCCCCCTCCCCGAAGTTTTTTCCGGAAGGATCTCAGAAGGGCGTGGCGGTAGCCGAGCCACATTTTGCGTAGCTGTGGACAATTGAATAGCGGATCAGTTGGTTTTAAATATTTAGGTTATCTTACAAGATTGCTTACCTACGGCAGGTAAATGTCAGGCCATGGATTCAGCGAAGTCGATTTCTAGGGAATCGTTTAATATGATGGAACAACGGAGTGTTAGATGAGGCCATACATCGCTGAGATACTTCCTTAGGCAACATAACAATGAAATAAAAATTGATCTGGAGTCATATATAAAGGTCAAAGTCAAAATCAGCCTGTTTTATTTCCCTAGGCCTTGCTGTACAAGGAAGTTCTTGGTGCTCACTTCGAATTCATTGATAACAGAAGCCACATTATACATCTTCCACTGACTTCTTAAAGGTCAGAATATGTCACTGACAAAAAATGACCCGGATCAACATTTTGTTTTTAGGAACATACTGCCTAGCGCAATCTTTGACGCTCACTCAAATGCAAAACTCAGAGCAGTCTCGTGTGATGCTGGTCACCATGACCTTCGAAAGTACAAACAAGGTCAAGGACTTTACACGAACGTGTGACCTTTTGCTTAGAGCAGATATCTAGGTTCTGGGGCACTTTGGAAACCAGCCTGAGGTTCGATTTTGTTTGACCTTATATGACCCGAAGGTCATGACCTAGGAACCTAAAGCTTGGAACTAAGTGAGTTCACATAGAGGCCAAGGCACCCTGTGAATTTGGTATCTCTAGCTCTCTCTGTTTCTGTGATCTCAGTGGGGGGGGGGGGGTCAAATCGATCGCCCCCACCCGAGTCCAGGGTATCCAACCGGCCACACGGGCGGGTGTCAAGGAACACCTAATGTCGCATATAAGAGCTCTAAAACCCCGGAGTGTTGCAACCTTTTCTTAATTGCGTACGTCGTTAGTGCATTTGCGAGGAACATTATGCATATTTATAACAGAGTACTGTTGGCCTTATTCCTCGTCGAATAGCCATGAAAAATGAAATAATAAAAGCATTACGCTATTTACTTTTGCAAAAACGTTTAAGACGACTTGAGCGATTATGAGCACTGAATTCAAAAACATCCAATGATCGCACTCGATATTTCGATTTTTAACAGCGAGCGACAGTTTTTACAGGTCACTAACACTCCGGGGATAAAACAATGAACAAGTTCCAGACATTACTACGACAAAGTGCACAACTAACCAGGAATTAAGAATATGTTAAAAATACTATAGGAGGAAAGAAATGGCATTCCGACGACAGCCGCAGCCGCCATTTCTGGACGGTGTCCGGATAATGGTTACACAGCAAAGCATCCATGTGTCGCACACTAGCCAATATATCAACATAGTCTTAGAGACGGAGTCAGTTGGATTTTGAGCTTCTGCTGCTACCGACTCGGTGTTCAGCGTCCCGAACGTCTAACTTGAAAGCAGTTTTTCGAACTAGATCGCGCTACAACATCAAATAAAACATCCAGTTTCTAATACAGTCGTACTGGCATTGTAGTGTTTGGGAGCTGCATTACAAGTAAATATTGCTGTTGGAGCTAATTCGATTGCATTTTACTCACCTCAATTTATGCAAGCTTTAATAGCCATCGCTGGAATCGCAGGATCTGGATTCTAAGAGCTTTTGCAAAGATTACACTTCCTTTGTGTCCTGACAACGCGCATCAAAGCTGTCTGCACTTCAGAAACCTTTATGCCTAGTTAGAGCTCAGCACTATTGCACTTTACACACACGGGATACTCGAAGAGAAAAGCGCTCCCGTGGCTTGCATTGTGAAATGCTACGGTTGCTTCATGTGTTTTGTTCACCTATGACCGCAGACATACCTGACATGCCCGGAAACCACTGGAACAGGTTGAATATGGTGTCCTCCTCGTTGATACGCTGGAATGTCAGATTGCCACCGGTGCGGAACTGGACCTCGTAAGTTCGAATGCACCTGCAGGCGTACCGGGATGTCAGCGATTGAGTTTCTGACACTGGGTATGACATGTCCATTGCATTTGAGGTGAAATTGACACTGCACTCTGCAAAGAGACTGTCACAAAGACATGAAGACGTAAAGATATCTGGCCAAAAAAGAGCCGCAAGGTCCCATCGAGGTGTGATCTGTCCTGCCTCAATATTATTCACAAAAATAATAGAGAGCAAGGGCCCAACACCGACTCCTGTGGAATCCCACTCTCTGCTAGCTCCCACTTTTGAGATTTTGTATTGTTGAGCACTAGTATTTGTTTTCTATCTAGCAGCCAAGCCCTTACCCAGCCAAGAGTGCTTCATTCAATGTCGTACTATTTTAAGTGACATGGCAGACGTTGATGTGGCATCTAATCAAATGCCATACTTAGCACGTGCTCTTGTGGGGGTCAACTTGACGCCTGAAGTTGTTTTGGAATGGTTTCCGAACGACGCGGGGTAGCCGCGCCAAATTTTGCAAAGCTGTAGACATTGGAATAGCAGATCGTCTGGCATCAAGCTTTTATATCATCCTGTAAGGTCACCGACCTATGGCGGACCAAGGTCAGACGATGGTTCCAGCGAAGGCAGTTTCTAGAAAATCGCTCAATCTGATCCAACAAGGGAGTGTTAGACGAAGCCATACATCTCTGAGATACTTTCTTAGGCAACACAGCGATTAAATGAGCAAATTAAATTGGTCTAGGGCCAAGTATGTAGGCCGTACCAAGGTCAAAACCAACCTGTTTTATTACTCTGGGGCTTGCTGTGAGGGGTAGTTTCTGCCGCGCATTTCAAGTTTATTGATAACAGGAACCGCATTATACACCTTCCATATACTTCTTTAATGTCACAATACGTCACTTACCTTATATGACGTAGGCCAACATTTTTTTAAGGAACATACTGCCTAGCGTAATCTTAGTAGCTTATTCAAATGTAAAACTCCAAGCGGTCTTGTATGATTTTGTTCACCATGACATTCAAAAAATCAAACAAGGTCGCTGAACTTAAATGAGCATGTGAACTTTTGATTACCACAGTTATCTAGGTTCTAGGGGCCCTTTGGAGACCAACCTGGAATTTGTAGCTGTTTGATCTTATCTTGCCTGACGGTCATGACCTATGAACCTTGAATTCTGACCTAAGTGAGCCCACGTACAGGCCGACACACCCTGTAAATTTGGTATCTCTAGCTCTCTTAGTTCCTAAGATCTTAGGGGGGGAAGGGGTCAAATTGACCCCCGACACGAGCAAAGGGTATCCAGCCGGCCGCTCGGGCGCGCGTTAAATCTAGATAGACAACATCTAAGCTATTGCCTTTATCTGTCTGACCAGTAACATGCTCCAAGAACTCTAGCAGGTTTACCAAGCAGGACTTCCAGATAAAAACCACGCTGACTATTATTTATCAAATGATGCCTAAGTGGGACTGAATGCTAGCCTTAGTGAATTTCTCTAAGATCTTACAAGCTAGTGAGGTTAGACTCACAGGCCTGTAGTTGTTGACACCTCTTTTGGTCCCCTTCTTAAAAATCGGTACTACATTGACATCGCGCGAGTCCTCGGTCACCTCTGAGAAGCTCAGTGATCCATTAAATATCAACATGAAAGGGTAGCCTGAAGCACTAGCGCATTCACTCAACACTCTACCGTATATCTGGTCAGGTCCGGGCGCCTTATTAATCTTTATTTTGTTTGATTAGCCTTATCTGAAAACCCAGACACGTTGAAAACCTTACAATACTGTGTTCACTATTTCCCAGTGTCGCACCTACGGTCAAAGCATCTACTAACCCTTCCTCATTAGTCTAACTAATTCCTCATAACAAGATCCTCATTATCAACCTCATCTCCCCTAGTGGGCTTGCACACCACCTACTGAAGAACATTTTCTTCAAAACAAGGAAATATATTTTTGTGGCTTGTTGACAATCAGTCAAAATCTACGCTCCAGCCTGGGATGTTGAAACTACCCAGCACTATACATTTTTCATTCTGACCTCTGTCAATTTCTTCACGCAATGCTGTATCCAGATCCTGACAACTATTCGGAAGGCTATAAAATATTCCAATGCGTAATTTGTTGCTGTTTGACACAATCACATCTATCCAGAGGGCTTTTATACCATCGCCAGTCTGCACACTGTCTGCAACTTCACATTTTATATTGTCTTACAAATACTAGCATTCCATTTCGTGTTTGCTTTTCTGTGAAAAGTGAACATATTGCAACCAGACACTTCAAATTCATGTAACCTGTCCCCAAAAAGCTTCTCACTGATAACATATCTAGTAATAGCTACAGGTTTAATTTTTCTTCAAGCATATGAGCATGGAGCTCGGCAAACTTCTTCTTGATACTTCTTGCATTTGCATAGAAGCACCTAAGTTTTCCTATTCATTTTTGGCGTACTGTTCTGCAGTTACGAATTACATTTCCTAGGTGTTCTATGTCTGCCCTCCCATACCCAGAAGCTAGTTTCCCTAAAGATACTTTCGTGCACACCACTCAGGACGTATACACCTTTCTCAGAGAAATTGAGTCCATCTCTCTGATACAGGTCTCTGCAATTACAAAACCTGTCCTACTCGTCTACAAAAGTGAGGCCTAGTTTTTCGCAAAGTTTCCATTCTCTGGAATTGGCTGCAAGCGCCCTGGAGCTCCAATCAGGAGGTGCTCCAATCTCGTGACGAATGTCTTTAATCGCCTCCTCACTAATTTCCCGCCCTATGTTATTGACTTCGACCCGCACAATCACTGCACTGGCCTGGTTTTCACTAGTGACCTGCGCTACCACTGGCACTAGGTCCTCGATTTTGGCTCTAGGCTTATTTGAAACATCTCCCTCCTTTTCTTGCCTTACAGAAAGCTCTATTGCGGTGTCGAACTCGCGAGTCCCCTACTACGACAACCCCTGTTTCACCGTCATTGTTATTTGGACCCACCTCACCCCTGGAATCCTCCTGTAGTGCCCCAAAACTATTCGTAGTAGGCACATCTACACTTCCTACCTTTTCCATGTGAAGGCCTTGGTCCTATATTCTGTGCTACCTGCCATACTTCATTCTTGTGAATGGAGCGGTTCTCCTTGCCACCATCTTGACCTACATCTAGTCTATTCTCTCAAGCCTGTTCTGCCTAACCTACACCCTCTGACCTGCATCTAGTCTATTTTTCTCACCCCTGTCCTACCCAACCTTAATGTTATTGAGCTCCTCGAGTATAGCTGAAGCCTGAGCCCAAAGCGAGCCCAGAGCCCAGCTTGCGCGGCGGTGCCGGAACCGAGCGCGAGGTGGCTAACCAGCGCGCGCCGGTAGTGGTAAGGGTAGGATAGGCATCTCTCCTCCTTTTCCATCTTTTTTTTTCATTGCCGCTATACCCTCCTGATGATGGTGAACGTCAAAATTTCGTGCATCAAACTGCACTCCTTCTGACGTTTACTCATCCAACAGAATACAAGCCTTCAGCAGCAAACGGGTCAATACGATTAGGGCTTCAAGGTCATCGATCTACTCTTAAGTGCAGTCCATTAAGTGGTGTGGCAATCCTGTATTTTGCGAGCTTTTGTGACGTTAAAGGAAATATTGGGCATCTCCAGATATTGAGCTAAGTATTAGATATAGTGAAATAAGCTCACACGCATGGTTGTTTCACATTGGCATGCTTTTAAGTGCAAGAAACTACCCTAAATAGCAACATTTCACCAGTTAGTAGATATGCATCTCGATACGTCATTGTTTGATTTCGTCATGGAGTGTTTGTATGACGTCAGACGGACAGCTAAACTGACCGTGCGAAATTGTCACCCGACTGTAGGGTCTGACTAATTTGCAGTACTTCAGCTTTTTGATAGGTGCTGCGATAATGGACGCAGCGTTTCCGGAACCTTAATATCGTTGTGTGCGCGTGTTTTGTCCCTCTCTTGTGGTGCGCTTGAATATTAGCCCATGACTTTACATTGTTTACTTGCGTTTACATGCTCGTTATGGTGCCTTTTTATATCTATTCGATTAATGACCCTCATTTCCTTAAAAACCATCACCGCTGTCCAACTTCCTGCATTATGAAGCACCAAAACTAAAGTCTTGTTGGAGACTAGCACTTAACGCAATACAATGGATGATAGTAAGTTTAAGTCTGTCGGTTCCATAAATCGTGATCACGTACGCCGAGCGCGATTAACTCGATAATCATACTCGCCTTAGCCTCGAATGCCACATATCCAATGGGGTGGCAGTATTACAGTGACCTCTCTACGCCGTCATGCATGTCTCGGTGACCTTGAACTAGTCTGCAAAAAGTATACGTAAGTTCGCTGGCATCTAGCTCAGAACCCAGAGCAAGTCTTAAGAATGACAGGACTGTAAACTGCTCTGATGATCTTCAAAATGGTTATAACAGTTCAAAAGTATATGTAAATGTGGAACACTTCCTGTTTTGCTCAGACTTTATGACCTTCCAAAAGTTAAATATTGTCGCATAGGTCGAAGTTTGACTAGCTTGGCCGGCGCTGACATGATTTTCCTTAACAAAAAAAAAAACAACAAAAAACACGCTCATTGAAGTACACTTATTGGTTGAAGTAAGCGCGATTTGTGCCTTTGGAACACGGGAAAGCCTTCACAGGCTACGAGCAATCAAAGTCAGAACCTCACATTTTCACAGCTTGATTAAACCGAAAAAAGCGTTAGATTTGGTTTTGAGGCGTAGAGCAAGCCTTACATACCTGGAAACAATCCAATTACTACAGTAGGTCAGAATGGAAATGTGTATATTTCTAATATTATGGCTACTACATAGTCGCAGCATGATCTAGAATAGATTTGTTATGAAATGGCATAATACGTGCCCATGTCCTTTCCCCTTGCAGGGCTCAAAGCCATGCAGCCCGCTTGGGAGGTCAGGTTGCCCCAAAAGTGCAAATGCTTGACATTATGGCGCGCAGCCGTCCTCAAATTGGGGCGCGATGCATTATTGAGCTACGCATGACCACCTTTTGACCCCTCATTGTCTGGATACTTTACGGTGACCCTTCTGAGGTCAAATCCGAATATGGTTACGTTGTCTTTTGCATGGACATGGTGCGGAGGAACAAGGTGGGCTGGGTCGGCTGGTGGCTGGGTCGGCTGGATGCCTGGTTTGACGTTTCCCATCATCGCCGCCGAGAACCCCCGTGACAAGCAATGGCAGGAAGATGTGCTTAGTTGTTTGGTAAGCAGTCCCGTAGTCAGACGGGTGCACTGGGCACTCATGCATACCCTAGGATCTGGTACTCACCCCGGACCTCCCGTGCAAATGCTGTGCGTAAGGTTTAGGAGTTTCAGGGAGATTGCATGAAACTCTTTAGCCTTCCTTGCGTTGGGATCTGCGAGAATCGTAGCAGAAACGTGTGCATCACTACTTGGTTCATGTCAAGGCTGTTTCCGAGTTCAAACCCTGCATTATTTGTCGCAGGTGCGCTCTAAGGGATATACGGTATTTTGTGCTGGGGCTTCCTTTCCGCCCAAAAAAGTTTTTGAATTGTCATGGCGACGGGCGGTTATTCAAGAGGGTGGCAGCCAAGAGGCTTCAGACGTATGTTCAGCGTTCTTCACGGGCGCCCGGTGCTGATCAGCATGAGCATGCCATTTTGGATGTCAGGAAATGTTTTAGTTATGCTGAGAGCAGGCATGGGGACGAAGTCCGCTTCGGCTTCGTGAAGCAGCAGTTTTCCTCCAATGGCTTCGTCTTCAACTTCGGGGCTCTGTCATTTTGCTTCTTCCTTCGGTGTTGGCCAGTTTTTGTGTTTTTTTTTCCACGCAACAGCTGCCTCGGCTTTCGGCTTCAATTTTGAAATATGGGAACAGGTTCGGCTTCCATGCGATTCTTGAACTGTTGTCTATAGTCGCATCACGTGTGTTTTTTCAGTGCGACTTTACTTCACAACAACAGCGTGCGAGTCCTGTCACAGTAACCACATCTACCCACACTAGGTTTTCGAGGCTGTGACACATCTAGGGCTGAAAGCCAAAACCAGTTGGCATTCTCACGGCCCACTGAAACTTTCACAAACGGCTTGGGGAGAACTAACTGGGTCGAAGACGTTTGTGTTGGGGTGCAGTCAGGATTTCTTAAAGGGAGTAGTCCCCCACCTTTTTTCAACTTTTTCACTCGTTTCTTCATCAAACGCCTACGATTTGATCAGTGATTGCCAGTTTTCTAGAAATCTTTTTGAACGGCTTAGAGTTTAGATTTGAAGGAACCGACCCCTGCAGGAGATATTTCATTTGATTACCTGTCTCACCAGTATGAAAGAGGGGCATTTCGTTTGCCTTGCTTTTTCTGTAATAATTTGCAACGCGCTAGTGGTGTCAAAATGCGCGTATGCTAAATGCTGCGAAAGCTTGAAACACTGTTCAGACAGAAAAATATGTGAGCATAAAGTTTTTACCCAGCGAATTCGACGAAACATTATAACATGGTTGAATTTCTCCCCTTTGACGTTTACAAGTTTTTTTTTTT
>NW_023597054.1:30818466-30828466 GCF_011947565.3 Pollicipes pollicipes
GGCTATATGGTTTAAAGCTGAAGTGTTGGTGTGACCCAAGGGGGTCGCTCATGAGTGGCCCAAGGGGTCGGTGGTGTGGCCCATACCTTCTCCTACCAATCCTTAGGATACATCCCTGTCAGTACTGTCCGATTCCAAGCAGGATGAGACCAAATTTAGACAGTTCGGGAGCAACGCCATCACGCCATTCAATGAACTGTCTTCTTTAACCCCAGTGGCTGGCACTTTCGGGAGGAGCCTAGCAGCCATTCAAAATCGCTGCCTTTCCGCAACCTCCTGGAGCGGTCTCGAAGCGGCACCATTTCTGGGGACGTGCGGTGTCCACTATAACAGACAGCTCCCGTGGCGATGTAGTGGCTGGTCTTTCTCCAGCAAATGACCCATTTTTGAACCAAAACAGGATGCAAAACCGGTGTCTTAAATTTTCAGAAGATATAAGCCGACTATGAAAAACGCTTTTGAAATACATACGTTCATGTGCCGTCCCGTGCACATACTCCAGTGATGAGCTCTTGAGGATAAACGCAGCATAGCACTTGTTGGAATAATTTGCGTATAAAATGAGCATGAACATGAACAAGCCAGTCATTCTCAGTCAGGTCTGCCACTTGAGCCGCGGGTGGTCAGACGCATGCTGATGAAACCCGCCAGATTTTTGGGGGGCTTCATTAGACACATTTGTAGATACGTGGGCTTTTCACAGCGCGCAATACACATGCAATAGTCTTTACAATACATCGTTGGTTAGTTTTCAATGTGTATTGTGTATTTTACAGGTATTGAGGTCAAAAGACCTCTCTGGAATAATCCCAGCCTGGAAGTTACACAACATACGGTTCTGGGCAGGCCACCGTACGAGCAAATCACAGGTGCATTTTGCGCGAAATAGTGATCATGTCACAATGGCACAGATCTTTCACCGCGTTGCACGGCGCAATTGGCAAGACAATCCCGCTATGTCAAGAGGAAAAATTCCGCACACTTATAAAGACAAACCTGAGTGCTGGGATGCGATAAAATGAATTGTCAGCGAATAACGTACAATAGGCATTTGGCGAAGCTTGTTAGTTCAGCTACACAGCACACTCTAGCTCGCTCAAGGATTTCCTCGACTAGCAAGGAGAGGATACAAGCACGTCTAGCGACGCAATAATTCGGACGCAAGCAACAATGACATAGCAAACGGTGTTGTTCTACAACGCTCATTCATTTTAAAAACAAACAACGCAAGACACGTTTCCAGCGTCACCGAGTCCTCAGATGGGTGTTGCAGTAGCCATAGCTGCATACAAAGGTAGGTCACGGAAACCTAGCCATTCACTTCATGACATGCAATGAATATGTACCGAACACGCTCTCTATAACAGCACAAGTCCAAGAACGCTTCAAATCTTCGGAAGAGCCAAGGCATTTCCGGTGGGCGAAGTCGTGTCCATTTCAAAGAACGCCTGCGCGAGATCACGGGGTGCACGCTGATGATGGCTTTGAAGACCTATGCGTAGATGGTGCAAGCTAGCGCTCACACGCCGTCCACGACTGCTGTTCAGTACTCTGAGGAAAGAAGAAGACATGAATAAAATATACAGCAAGGCATTGCAACGAGCCCAGAGAAACATTACGAACTACTTCCGCACCGCGTTATGCAGTTTCTGCAATAACCATTGATCGTGAACGGAACGTGCCACATTTGAGACTGTCACATTTTCGAACCCACTAATGTTCAAGATCTGGATGAAGAAAAAATTGTCATTAGCAGGCTGCGATTGATTCTCATTAATTAACCAAGCATACCTTTTTTGTTGATCCTACGACTGTGGTGACACTGCCTTTTGGACGACCACGGTTTTTCTTCACTCGCGGAGGCATCATTAGGTGATGCAGAGAAGAAGCCCTACATCTCACCAGGTCAACTAAGGGGCACCATTGTAGATGGACCCGCGGAAGGAGCACGTCCAACGTCAGACCACCCAGGGTGCCAGGTGTGACCATCAGATGTACCAGGTTAGATCCACAGGGGCACCAGGTCAAACAATCAGGGGCACCAGGTCAGACCACCAGGGGTACCAGGTCAGACCACCAGGGGTACCAACAACTCCCGTGGAAGGGGCAGGAGGGAGCTCATGCTCCTCTCTTGCTGCTGAGAGGAACAGCGGCTCGAGGTAGTAAGAGGTGAGAGGTAAGAGGCATCGTTGGCGTAGGCCTCTCACACCGCCCGTTGCACCTCGTACTGATCGGTGGACGTACTCCCGGCAACCTCGGGCAGCAGAAACAGCGATGACGTGGGTTGCAATTTCCGTAAAGCCGACCGGCGCTGGCCGCTGCAATTCCCGTCAAGCGGGGGGGGGGGGGGGGGGCGCCGTGCGCGCAACAACGACCATTGTGAGATTATGTCTGAATGCCTCCTAAATTAATTCGTACACTTGAAAGGTCAGGCTGAGCGAGCCTTGTTTACGACCATTGAGGCTGCCCTCTGGACAGATTTACAGTTAAAACAATAGGAAAAATAGAGATTCTGCCCTTGCTGTTCCAGTTCCACCCACCAGATTCCAGCACCACTTCGCGTTGATGTAGAGACCAATCCGTTTTCCATAAATCTAAAAATCGCACACGTGAAACACACGCCCGGAGCATCTCGAAATGCATGATTTTATGCCTTAAAGTGTTCAGACGCACTTCATTCAAATGCGTCATCATTTTCGTCCACCCGCTGGCCACGGGCTAGTGCTAACCGCGGGGCCGACGCTGCAGGGTCCATGGAGACCGCAACGCCTGGCGTCGATATTTTTGATGCTAAGATAGGCAAGTGCGCATGCGTAAAACTGCGTCATGTAATTCCTATCACTAGTCGACTATGGCTGAATGCTGAAGATATCCAGACAAGAATGACTTGCTGATGTTGATAAAACCGTTGAGCCATTCTCATCTACAATCTACACTTGCTGGGAACTTGGCATCTCTGCGCACCGCAGTTAAAGATTCTGACAAAGTTTCTGACTTCTATCGTTTTAAAGAGGATCCGCTGAACCATTGTAAAATGAAGAGGGTCTGTGGTATACTTTCTGCAGGCGTTTAATGCATTACATTTTTAGTTTATTGACTATAAACTTCAAGCAGAATTGGTCTTACTGGGTCGTCTGGCTTCTAGTCCAGTTACGGACGGTAAGAAAACACATATAGATCTGTACATATGTATATGCATATATACATAGATATGAGCTAATCGTTGCTGGATAAAGCTAACTAACCTAGAGAGCTAACCGTTCGGTACTGATGAACCTGACTACCACAGGACACTTTCATTGCCTCAATGTGAACATTCATGATAAGTTCTCATGTTCCCTTTCATTATCACGGGGGCCGACCAACACGAGAGGCCCTCTGCCATTCGGGGTCCTTTCCGCACCCCTTTTAAGCAAATCTTTCCCTGATGGACTCGAGGCGCCTTGTTGACAAATTAACCGTATTAAAAAACCGTAATAGGCACTGTGGGCCCATGAACGATACGGAACCCCGCATTCTGTAGGGGCTCCAATCCATGTAAATCGCGGGCCCGACATTGCCCCTGTTTGGAAATGGGCCCAGAGCTCAGGCCGACACGGAGACGACTGATCCGGTGTCGTGGTCTCTGACCGAAAAAAGAGGAACGCTCCATCCCAGGGGTCTCCAATCTGTGCAAGAGTCCTTCTAACGGACATTTGAGATCACTACCTTACGAGCCGCGGTCATTATTGTGACCTACAACCACCCCTTCGGGTCCTTACAACGTCTCCCAATTAGGCTGTTGATATTTTTGTTCGCAAGAGACCCTTCGACCCTTTTCGGACCTCCTCAAACACCGCTCCTGGTCGACTCGGGGCTACTAACCGCCACAGGACTCCTGTTATGCGCTGTGGCCCCTGCACGCCCCCAAAGCCCCTCATCATACTAGGGACCCCCTAAGATTGCAAATCGCAGGCCCCGGCCTGGTTCCTGCTTGGGTTAATGGGCCTCAAGGGCTCAGACGGACATGGAGCCGTCTTAGGTTAGGTTGGGTTAGGTTAGGTTAGGTTAGATTAGGTTAGGTTAGGTTAGGCCTGTTTGGCTCCTCGTCGAGGCTCTGTATAATAGGGATAGTGCAACATTATTATGTGGGCCATAGTAAAAGTCCCCTAACTGACATGTCAGGTCATGACACTACGAATGGGGGGGGGGGGGGGGGCGAGCCAATTCATGCCCTTGATCTTTGGTCCCGAGACGCCCTTCGGCGTCGCTTCGAATCTCCTCAAAGACCGTGACCGACTGGGGGCCATTGGCTGACACATCACCCTTGTTAGGCGCTGTGAGCCCTGACCGACACAGGGGCCCCAACCATTGTTTCAGGGACCCTGACTAACTCAAATTGTGGCCCCGGCCTTGTTCCTATTTGGGAAATGGGCCCCCAGGGTTCAGACTGGCGGGGAGCCAACTGTTCGGTTGTTGGTGGTCTCTGGCCAACTTAGACACTCGCATTGTCTCAGGGGCCCTCAAACGGCGCAGGAGGACCTCTGACTGATATTTCAGACCACGACCCTACGGGCTGCCACTCTTCATATAACCTACAGGTAGCCTGTGGTCCCTTACGCCTTCCAACAGGCCTTTGATCGTCGGTTCTGTTGGACCACCCTTCGGGCCTCATTGAAAAGTGCCCTTTGTCGGCTTGAGGCCCTTTGCGCTCACAGGATCCTTTGTTAAGCGCTATGGGCCTCTGGTAGATACAGGGCCAGTATAGATCACTGGCCTCGGGTTTGTAGCTGATTGGGAAGCGGGCCCTCAGGCCAATACCGGCACGCATCTGACTGTGTGGTACTGGCGGTGCCTGGATTCCAACCAGCCTTCATGCCCTTGGGCCCCAAAATCGGGCCCTTGATCGTCGGACCCGGTGGGCCCTCTAGGCTCTTCGAGCCTCCTCGAACACTGTCTCTGGCCGGCTCGGGGCCCTTGCCAGCACAGGGCCCCCCTCACCCCCGTCAGGCGCTGTGGCAGACGCTGGGGCCCTGACCAATGCGAATCGCTGGCTCCGGCTGCATCCCCGCTTGGGATATGAGCCGTCAGCTCCATGCCGCCCTGGATCCGGCTCTGCGTTACTGCTGGTGTCCGGCCGACATTCAGGCCGTTGGGAATTCAGGGGGCCGTGATCGGCGAACAGAGGCCTCTCGCTGGCATTGCATTGCCGGCCCTGCGGGCCGTGGCTCCTGAATCCGATCTCCAGCCGGTTCCGGCCCCTCCGAACTTAAGGGGTGGGGACATAGGCCCGCTGTACCCCTCCCACACCCTGCCTACTCTATTGTATGCACCACGATAAATTTCAAGAACAGACCGTAATCGGACACGGTGTTGCGAAGGTGGCAGGATTGTAGACATCGAGCGACGAAGGTTAAGAGCAGGAACTGAGCTTCGACGACAACGTAAGTTTGAAATATTCCTTCTACGGCATGCTTTGCTATCAAAGGTGACCGGAGAATGGAAAGCAACACTCTTACCCTTGCAAGGCAGACCGCAAACATCAAGTCTGCCGGTTTTCTTTGAGCGTATTTTGAAGACACCCAAAAGCGTTAAGTGGTCTTAGGGTATTTTGCTACAAGGTACTAAATTTACCTATCATGAGAAGACGCAAATAAAATGGGGAGGTGAGCTAAATTTCTCAGAGACGTTGAATCGGAGTCATATGTTTTAAGCACACATAAAAACATCATGGATTTCAAGCTGATGTGGCTTTAGTTCCGCAATTTACATCGCACACTGCCAACGATCAGGCGTCTTGTTCGGTACGGGATACACGATATGACGAATGTCAGAAATGTCCAGAACGGGGCAATACCATTTCGTACACGTTTCGGCACCCTCCTGATGTTTTGGGTCGACCGAGAGCGTGTCTTGCAAAGCCAACTTGCAATGAAGTCCTTGATCCCGGGACACCACGAGGGCAACTACCCCTGCACTTGGGAGCAGTGCTGATGGACATTACGTCAGGTAACCGCAGCATACTACATCAGAGTTGAAAAATACATAGCAGCCGTCACAAACAAGATGGACATGTTCTGCGATATGCGGACCCGCTTGGCCGAGCTCTTGAAGGACGGGGAGAGACCGCCTTGAACTGTCCATTGTTGCACGAGGTGCACGACATGGTGACGGACCAGCCGGGAGATTTAATTCGTTTGGACGTTAATGGCTGTTGGGCAATTTGGTGACATAATTATTTGGACATTCTCCGCTCGTGGGCAGGCAGAATAACTGACCGTCGTGGGGAAAGGGAGGACAGGAGAGTGAGTTAAGGGTAGGAAGAGCGGGGTGAGAGGAGGGGAATGGGGATGAGCTTTTGCACGGAGGTAACCCGCGTGCATTAAGAACACGGGGTTGCCACACATCCTTGGCAATTTGCGTTGAGAACCACCTATGCGACTACATTGTGCATATGCAAGAAAACTTTCATTTATCAAGCGTCATAGTAACGCCATTTACATTTTACCATTCCATAAGGTATGCGGCGATCAAGGCCGAGAAAAATATGATCGTCGAGTCGTTCATATCTGGCGTTCGTGAGCACGTTTCCAGGTGTAACCGCTGTCAACTGCTCTCAATCAACATTGTGCAAGGTGCGATAACGTGAATTGAGCACGATGACGATGGCAAACGATGTAGGTACGATGACGATGACAAGCAATGACTATCAAGGAGCATATTCACTAAGAAGAGAAATTGTGTTGTCTAGGGGCATCTTTTCTACTAAAGTGTACCAAAAGCCATAAGTGAGCTTTTTTCATCATTATTCATCATCATCATCTGCTTTCATATTTTCAAATTTAAAACATTCACTTTTAGAGTGGGTGACGTAACATCCCGGTCCGCAGGAGAAACAGCGACAGTGATAAAGGGTGTTTGGTGTGTTGATTATTGAAACAAATGTGTTTTAAATGTGCTGTCATTTTGATGTTAATCGCGTTTGAGCTGGATGTTGCATGTTGTGTTGGTAGTCCATGTGTTGTAAATGACCCCTGATAACCAAATGTGCCTGTTAAAGTATGATTTTCACACTAGGATGTCTTGATTGTGTATGGAAATAGGAAAGTGTAAAAAGTAAAAGAGGAACAAGAAAATGACAAAAAACAAAACATACTAAATTTGAACCTATCTAAAAACTCGCTGTTTGCCCGGGCATATGAAAATGACATGCATAATAAACTGAGCCAATTAAAACACTAAGTTCTGGACTTCTTAATCCATGGTTTTGACTAGGCATGTGGTATTCATTTCTTTGATCACTCGTTCAGGATTACAGAATCAGGGGCGGATCGAGGATTTCGTCAAGCATGCAAATCCTGGCCCTCTAGAGTTTAAGGCCCCTCCATAAAATCATCGTGTTCCTGCCACTCTATTGTATTAATCTTAGCGAGCTATTTTTATACGGGAGCCCATCTTACTGTGCGCAGCCGTACAGAACTAGGCGTGTTACGTATGCACATACATGAAGCTTTTCATTTTCTCCAGATCATGGTGAATCCTGTCATTCTTGGGTCCAGTTTTTCGAGAAAAAGATCGTGGAAAAATACACCTTAGTTGGTTATGAATATCAAAAAGCTGGTGAAGAATAGATTAAACTCAAGCATACACTTGATTCCTGGCTTATTTACAGCTAGCCGGCAGATCGATGTGATCAGCTGATAGCTGATTACTGATGCAGAGTTTTTACTTTCTTCGCTATGATGGGGAACACAACCTCCTAGCATTTGAAATGTATTGAGAACGTGATGCACAAGTATAAAAGTTGTCACAAATTCAGTAGCCAACGGATACAACATATACGACTTCGGCAGCAGGTGATATTAAGTTCGAACTTTGCGCGTAAAAATTCGCTGGTGGACACATAGAGCTCCGGCAACAGCATAACGCGTATAGACAGCGTAATGAGCTTCAATATGGCCCCCAATTACCACCCTGTCAATCACCAAAGACCTATTGATAAAGCTTATGGACCTGGCAAGTTTTATCTGTCTACCCACGGGGCCCCTCACTTCGCTTGCGACTGTTCTTGGTCTTCTGGAGACCTAAATGTGCCCAAGTTTGTCGTGTTTTGTGTTACAAAACTGCGTCCGTTCGTCCCGCGATTAGCCGCTTCGGAGCCTATGGGTTCCCTTAGGTACAAAGAGGCGTGGTCCCGTGTCCCTACCCCCTGGATCCGCCGCTGGGCCCGAGCAGCTAACTAGATGGGGCCCGGACAAGAACATAGAGCCAACCATTACAAAAAGAAGCACCAAAGACACAGTATGGGGGCCCCAGGAATGATCGAGTATGACCGAGCTGGTTAACGGATGGGGCCCCACAAGAGCGTGGGGCCCTTCATTCAAATAAGAAGTACCCAAGACCCAGCGTGAAGGGTCCCGAACGATCGAGTGCACTCAAGCAGGCTATCAGATGCCCCCCCCCCCCCCGACAGCAGGGTAGGGTCCTATATGCAAATACCGAGGCCCAATATCTAAAGCAACCCACGAACACGTGTGCCAAAGCATGTTGACGGATGGGCCCCACGACAAGTGTAGGGCCCTCCATTTAGATTAGAATTACCCAAGACCCAACTTGGAAGACCCTGAACGACCGATGTACAGGGCTCACGAACATATCATGGCTATGTCGTTGGGTTAACCGCGGCGACATGTCCCCTGCTACAACGTATCGAGCCTTTCGGGCGAATGGGAGGCGGTCGGGCTCACCCCGCAAAAGAGCATCTGGCGTCCCCGGAAGCAGCGTAGAGTTGGCAACTCTTCTGGAAATGTCTCGCTGCGATATTTCCCCAGACAGGCCGTTTTCGCTATCGTCCAAATATCCGCTTTGACCATTTCAGATACGCGAGCGCCAGTTGAAGGAGTCGCCTGCCTCGCTGATGTTAGTGATTTGGGGATTTTTTTCTGACGTTTGACCTAACCCAAAGATACCATTGCACAAAAAGTAAGTATAGGGATATCGACTGAGAGATATCGACTAAGTGGCACCAAGATTAGGCGTGGATCACCTCTGTGGCCCTCGAGCAAAGCTACTGGGGTAAAAGGCTACAAGGACGTGACGTCATGATGGGACTAAGATTTGGTAGCCCGCAGTATGATTTTTGGTTGATACTTCGAAAAAGCTGGTAGATACTAGTCACGATTTAAAACGAAAGGAAGCGTGTATATCGAATCAAATCTGAGTCGATTTACACAGGAGTGGCATTCTGTGTAAATCCACTTCGTAGTGGGTTTAAGTAGAGGAACTGCTCGGTGTAGATGTACTCATTAGTCGATTTACACGCGTCCTTAAACTTAAGGTGTGGAACAGAATTGCGACCCAATTCATCGGCGAAATTCGTTTTTTTTGTCATGTGGCCTGCATTTACCAAATTTTTCGTAGTATCAGCCAAAAATCATACTGCGGGATACCAAATCTTAGTCGCATGGTGACATCAAGTCTGCTTAGCTTTTACTCAAGTAGCCTTGATTACGCGTAGTTGGCGCGGTGATTGAAAGGGGATAAACAATGCATGTCGCTCTTGGGACGCTTGCTTGAATGGCGCGTAGTGTTATCGGATTCCGCGAGACATGTGGCCAGTTTGCAAAAATCCATGCAATGTGCTGGATGCTTACACAGGATCTGTGCGCTGAACTGTGTGCTGAACTCTGTGCTCGCGTGCGCCGAGATCAGGTCAAATCACGCCGAGTTTACACTTCGTGCACGCGAAATGTTTCTGGGGCATTTTCCCCTGAAGATGCGCGAGTCATATTATGTGAGCTTGAGCTCACCATATTTAGCTCACCGGCTTGAGCTTTGTGTGCCTCACCATATTCTGTTGTGTAATGTAATGCTCCCTATGGCACAATTTAGAGGATATGCTCCCAAAGATGTTAAGGGATGCAGGAACAATTTCTGACATTTCCCCTTGCATGAACATGAAACCAGTTTTTTGTTAAACTTCCACTGAGCTCTGCACCTCTGTCTCTCAGTTCTTGAAGCT
>NW_023597054.1:30833466-30915299 GCF_011947565.3 Pollicipes pollicipes
CCCTCCGGTGAAGACCTCGAACAACTAATTGGGGATGATCCAGTTGGGTGATGCACGTTTAGCAGGTTCTTGTCATGCCTCGAACTTCGAGGCCGAACTAAATCCATGTCATGTAGTCTTTTTATACCTTTTTTACTTTTTAGAACGAGTTGACGAAGTTTTGAAGAACTAAGGATGTACCCCAAATGATGGCCCTGTAATAAGTCTGTCGTCGAGTGACATTTGGGCAGACCGCATAACCGTCTACAGTGACCCGAAATGACCTGGCATCCAACACATGACCTTAGGCCGGGTCGTTGCCTGCGACAGGTCTGTTGGCTTCGCTCTGGGAATTCCCGGGCGTGGTGCTGCCGTCGCTGGAGCTCTCTGACGACGAGGTGGACGCTGCCCTGCGCACGCTGCTGCCCGGTCAGCTGGCGCTGCCGCCGCCGGCGCCGCTCCCACCTCTCGGCGACATAGTGCACGTGTTCAGTCACATCCGACGGACGTACCGGGCGCGCGCAGGCGGCGTCGGCGGCGACCGCGCAGGACGAGCAGCAGCCGCCGGTGCCGGCCGGCTACAGCGCAGCCCGTTGGGTGACGCGTGAGGAGCTGCTGCAGGCCGGTATCCCCACCCCCGTCCGCAAGGTGCGCAGCCGCGGCAGCTGAGACGGGCGCGCGTACGCGATGGTCACGGCAGGCCTGAAACGCTGCTCCTCAAGCCATAGCTGCATATCAGGCAGCAGGACAGGCAGTTCATCAGGTGCTTCTGGAAAAGCTGCATTCAAGGAGAGCTTTAAAATCACAAAAGCAGTGTTCCACCACGCGTGGCGTTAGTTGGATTTATGAAACCTACTGTGTTTAGGTTACGAACATGGTTTGCCCAAAAATTGTTTTGTATTTTTTCTCCGAAGACCTGGTGTTGTGTACCAATTTGCCGAAGTATCGGCCCTTGTTATTGAAGGCTCTATACGGGATCGCCGCCCATAGGGGGGATGAGAGGCAAACACCGTACGTTCATATCGTACGTTCCAATTCTGGTGAGCATGTGGCCTGTGAATTGTTTACCTTAAGTGATTTTTGACAGGCCAGACGCATTTATTCAGTTACTGATACGGTTGCTCCAGTAATTCAGATAGAATTATCTCCTGTGATGGGCTAAGTAAGAATTTAACTCGACTTCCTTCAATAACTTCGTGATATTTATGACTAGCTCACACGGTGCGAGTATGGACGCTTTGCAATGAAGCGTGTCTGATGAGTCTGAAGTCCAGCCTCTGAACTGAGCTGGGCACGCTCTTCTCACGGCCCAGCGCGTCCAGCTGACGTCGGTGCCGACCACTGCTTCGCCTTCGCTGTGACCCGCCTCTGCTTCACCGGCCAGATTCTGAAGCTGTTCGACGCGGAAGCGGCGTCGCGGCCGGCCAGGCGTCGGCCCGCGCCTGTGACGTCACAGCCGGACGGGAAGCGCCAGCTGACGCTGCGCGCCTTCCTCGACCCCGGCCGGCGTCCGGCTGCCGGGCACGAATAGGCGGCGGAGGTCGCACGTGTTTTGGACCAGCCCGTCCAAACCACAGGGGCGCCAGTGACAGGGCAGGGACGGATCGTCAGACCTGGTCACAGGCCGTCTCAGATCGGCGCTGGTTGTGCGCAGTTGCGAAGGCAGGTGCTGGTGCTGGGGTCACGCGGCTGCTGCGCGACTCAAACACGTGCTAGACGTGTCATTCGTATTGCCCTCTTACGCTAGTGCACGTGTCTAGCCGCACGTCCTCAGGCGCTGTGGGACGTTAGCTTGTACCTGAGTACGACCGTCGTTTTGTAGACCTTTTACTAGAGCATGGCGTGCTAAATACACCCGACGGATCATAGTCGTGTGCTCTTTAGGCGCATGTGCGGCTCACAACGGACTCGTACGACGATACAGTGCTCTTTTATGTCTGCACCTTGGCTTTGACGGTCGCGCTGGCTCTCATCCAGTGACTGAGTTATTTATGGACTTCCTGCTGAGAGAGCGTCGCACTTCCGCCGCGGGTCTGAACAGAGGCCCTACCGCCCTGGTGCTGCTGAGAGACCGTCGCACTTCTGCCGCGGGTCTGAACAGAGGCCTTACCGCCCTGGTATTGCTGAGAGACCGTCGCACTTCCACTGCGGGTCTGAACAGAGGCCCCACCGCCCTGGTGCTGCTGAGAGACCGTCGCACTTCCGCCGCGGGTCTGAACAGAGGCCCCACCGCCCTGGCGGTCACGTGCTGTTGCGTGTCTGCGCAGCCATTGGGCGCGCACAGAACTGACCGATAGAGTGGCCAGGGCACTAGCGCTCAGTCCTGGTACTCAGCACTCCCCGCTCCGCAGATTATGCGGCGACTAGCGAGAGTACTGGTTGTTGGCTTTCATTTACTCGCCTTCAACCACTGACGTATGAAAACTGCCTCCGTAGCTGGGAACGTTCGTGGCGATCGCTTTCAGGTCGTTGATCATCGTCCATAGCACCCTACATGTAAAAAACAGTGGTAATGTCTTCCGTCGATTTCGAATCTCAGCGCGTTCCGTGCTTGCCAAGCACCGTGTGCATTCGCCCCTGCAGTAGTAAAGACCTAACGCGACTTCGTTCTCGAGCCAATGGATCTGGCAGGTAGGGTCAGCATCTTTCGCTCCCTAGAAAACGGCATTAACAGTGGCCGCGTATTGAAACAAACGAGCCCCGTCCCCGCCCCCTCGCACTTCAGAGAGCCCACCTTCATCTGACTTGATTATCTTGTTATCTACAAAAACACTCATGACTTTTTCACAGTGCCTCCTGAACTTCCCACGGATATTATTAGAAATGTATTTACGTGGTTTTCATAGGTGACTGGGCTGGTGGGGCACCCACTTAACACAGATTGTTGCGCTTACCTTGAGCCCGCCACATGTCGTCCAGTGCAACAAATAATTTTCCCTCCGCCCTTTTCCCAGAGCGAGCCTTGCGTCTGGCACGCGACATATTCGGCTCTATTGATGTATTGCTTTTTGCTGATCTGCACGCTGCTCCGCCTCTACCTTGGCCACTGCTTTCACCAGTCTAAGACTAGCAGTCCATGCTCCGGGTACATCCGTTGTTCGGCCATGCAGCTCAGTAGACGACGACCGATGAGAACGGCCCCGGAGTGCCAGCGTAATCCACAGCTCTCACCCGGTACGACCCTCTCACCGAGGCCTTGCCATCTGCAATAGGCACACTGAGTCATCCTCGGCTCGAGCACGTGCGTTTTTGTTTTGTTGCAGGAGGCAGAACGTCGTCGCTTATAATCCGCGTACTGTCAAGGTGACACCTTCCGCTCTCATGCACCTGGGGTCGTCCCCAGTGAGCTTGAAAATGATCTGAAGCTGCACCAGCAACGTATCTCCCAAACGAAAGCGCCATTGACATGGCCAAGCTTCACTGATTGAAAACAAACCCCCTTGAAATATCGGAAGGTTTGTGCTTCCTGAACTATATATGGTAGCCAAGTGCTTTCCCACAAAGTCATCCCAGCCAAATGCAAACAGGCTTGGTGCGTTTATTATACACATGCAATGCGATTATAGATTGTACTTCATGTAGCAAAGCACAGTTGCTTGAAACTGGGTTTTGGGACAAAGGCGCATGCCATTGCCGTATAAGGTACAACTACCCGACGCTCCTCGCTCCATCTTCCCTTAAAGCGTGTGTTTCACGTTTGCATGGAGTTTTCAACTGAAATAGCCACCTTATGAATTATTCGGTGCCGTTCACAGCCCCGCCGCTCTTCTAGTTCCTGAGCTACACGCCCGCAAAGATGTGCAGACTATATCGGGGAGGCTATCTCGAGGTCAGCCAGACATCCATGACGCCATAATAAATTCATTAAAATTTTGACATTCCATTAACCATGCGACGAGCAAAGCCTAGAAAAATGCAATTTTCTAGACGCCCATATCTGGTATTCGTAAGCAAAATCTCCAAATATAACGGCCGTCAACTGCCACTCAATGTTGTGCAAGGTACGATGACGCAATCAAATCGTGACTTACGGGAGACGCATATTTACTAAAGCCGGTAAATATATCATTTAGAGCAATTTTATCCACTTTAAAGTACACCTACATTTAAACGTGAGCTTTCTTTATCATATCTGATGCTTACTTCCATATCTTCAAATGTGGAGCATTGCCTTTTGAACTTTGGCGGAATATTCCCTTTAAAGGGAATGCCCTACAATTGAAGATTTTGAAGCAAGCATCAGATGTGATGAAACAAGCTCACTTATAACTATTGATATACTTTCCCAGTGGAAAATGCTAGTTCTGTAGAAAAAACTTCTCTGTTGATAAATATATTTCTCGTCATTGTTTAGTTACGCCATCATACCTTGCATAACATTGAGTTTAATGACGGCCATTTTGTCTGGAAATCGTGCTCAAGAACGGCAAACATGAACGAATCAATATTTTCATTTTCATTGACCTTGCTCACCGCAGGGCAAATGCAATACTATATTTTGAACGGCGTTATTATGGCGTCATGGATGTCTTCCACGCTTGCATGCGTTCCGGAACTGAGATAGCCATGTTAAAGATCATCTAGCGTAGTTCACTCTCTTAAGCGTAGATCCGTAGCCCAGCTCTCTTAAGACCTATAACCCTCTGGATCCCGAACTTGACGCCCACGAACTTGTGCAGACTATTTGGTGCAGTTGCAATTTATGTGCCAAAGTGCTGGCTTGGGCAGAGGCTGGTCAAAATTTTGGATTCGAATCTATAGCATATAGTGCGCTAAATTTTTCATGAACCTGGACTTCGCCGACTGCTTTACAATAGTTATGGTGTGGTCGCAACATTTTAGCCAGCACCAAACTCTGGAACTTAAAATACTTCCTGTCAAAACAAGGTGACAATAACTGTAAAAGCGGATTTCATCTGTAAAAATCGAGTCATGGAATGAAGGCTCTTCTTTCAGATATTCCTTGCCTAAGTTCTGCTACCACTTGCCATCCCCAGCCGCTGCCCCGTATCGGCTGTCCCGACATGACTTTCTGCGAACTGATCGCGGAACTGTGCTGCTGCATGTTCATGGTTCAGCATCACTACTATTGATGTATGGCGCAGAAGGGAAGCCTGAGACAGTACGCATTTCGGAATTGGATTTCTGTACACCACAACACAGCAGAAAATACACTTTCGGGAAACTGCCTGTCCTAGGAATGATTAGTTCCACCGGGAATTCATTACCCTCTCCTTCAGCACAGACAACCCGATACTGTTACATATAGGGAGAGGGTGCGCACTTTACTGAAATAATTGCGTATCTAGATCCGTTGTAAGCGAATAGCGTACCCGACATGTTAGGACGCAAGTTGACGCTTTATTACTGCTGGCTTGTTCTTCAACTTCCGCAAATTACGTTATAGGACTAAAACTGGTCGTTAGAAGTGCTTGTGGGCTTGTTTCGCTGAGCGACGGAGCTAACTTTAAAAAAAAAACACGTGCTGACCTGTTGCGTTCTATGGGCGATCTGTGCTTGCACTATTTCTAGATGCATTCATCATCATTCATGGGATTTCCTGACCGATCCCGTTTTCGATTCCTAAACCGGGACCCCTGACGAGAACCGGGTGTGATGTGCTGGTTACCAATTTCCCGCCAAGTGGACGCCAAATGACCACTGCAGTGGGCGCGCCCGAAAACACCAATCAACAACAAAGACGTAAGAGATTATGGGGAGCAAACTTTATGTTAAGCCAGCTTTTCGTGTAGGAACATGGAGCAAGTCGCCTGCGACCTTGATGGAAATTGGTTGGCGACCGGCCACCGCTTCCCCGCCCTCTTTAAACGCGTGTGTGCGTGTTGGGAGGTGGTTGTTGCAAATGCCTGAAGAACTCCGTTTTATGTGTTTTAGTGAGCAATCTTAAACCCGTGGAGGTAGTGTAAATTGGAGCCTGAGGTAAATGCTGTCGTGCTGCTTACTGATTTTGCACCAGGTAGGCGTGCGTCGAAGGTGATAAAGCATACCAAAGTAGCAAGAGATACTATTCAAAAACATCATTTGAAGCATTTTCATGTAAATGGCGCACGCTTTACTTACGAAGATTGTGCAGTGACTCCAAAACACACCCCTAAAGCCATTGGGAGCGCTATGTTGCCATACCAGTTGTGTTCCATGGGCGATCCGTGCTTGCACTATTTCCAGATGCATTCAACATCATTCATGACATTTCCTGGCCCTCTTATCATACCGGTTGCAAATTTTCTTTATTCGACGTCTGTGGTTTCTCCGACACTTCTCAAAGCATTGGGCACAAGCAATGCATTCGATCGTCAGTGTGGGTTACCCTTTTCGACACAACAAGTAAGTGAACGAGGGCTGAATAAACGCATTCGGTTCAAACGTTCAAATCGTGTGCGCGTTCAACGCGTGTTCAGGTGGGTGGGCCAATTTGACCCCCCCCCCCCCCGAAGGTTTTTCCGGAAGGATCTCAGAAAGGCGTGGCGGTAGCCGAGCCACATTTTGCAGAGCTGTGGACAATTGAATAGCGGATCAGTTGGCCTTAAATATTTAGATTATCTTACAAGATCGCTTACCTACGGCAGGTGAATGTCAGGCCATGCATTCAGCGAAGTCGATTTCTAGGGAATCGTTTAATATGATGGAACAACGGGGTGTTAGACGAAGCCATACATCGCTGAGATACTTTATTAGGCAACATAACAAGTAAATAAAAATTGATCTGGAGTCATATATAAAGGTCAAAGTCAAAATCAGCGTGTTTTATTTCTCTAGGCCTTGCTGTACAAGGAAGTTCCTGGTGCTCACTTCGAATTCATTGGAGGTAGTGTAAATTGGAGCCAGAAGCCACATTAGCCAGAAGCCACATTATACATCTTCCAATGACTTCTTAAAGGTCAGAATATGTCACTGACAAAAAATGACTCAGATCAACATTTTGTTTTTAGGAACACACTGCCTAGCGCAATCTTTGACGCTCATTCAAATGCAAACCTCAGAGCAGTCTCGTGTGATGCTGGTCACCATGACCTTTGAAAGTAGAAACAAGGTCAGTGACTTTAAACGAACGTGTGACTTTTTGCTTAGAGCAGATATCTAGGTTCTGGGGCACTTTGGAAACCAGCCTGGGGTTTGATTTTGTTTGACCTTATATGACCCGAAGGTCATGACCTAGGAACCTAAAGCTTGGAACTAAGTGAGTTCACATAGAGGCCAGGGCATCCTGTGAATTTGGTATCTCTAATGGGGGTCAAATCGATGGCCCCCACCCGAGTCAAGGGTATCCAACCGGCCACACGGGCGGGTGTCAAGGAACACCTAATGTCGCATATAAGAGCTCTAAGACCCCGGAGTGTTGCGACCTTTTTCTAAATTGTGTAAGTCGTTAGGTCATTTGCGAGGAACATTATACATATTTATAAGAGAGTACTGTTGGCCTTATTCCTCGTCGAATAACCATGAAAAATAAATAAAAGCATTACGCTATTTGCCTTTGCAAAAACGTTTAAGACGATTTGAGCGATTATGAGCAGTGAATTCAAAAACATCCAATGATCGCATTCGATATTTCAATTTTTAACAGCGAGTGACAGTTATTACAGGTCACTAACACTCGGGGGATAAAACAATGAACAAGTACCAGACATTACTACGACAAAGTGCACATCTAACCAGGAATTAAGAATATGTTAAAAATACGGTACATGCGAACGAATTCATGTAAGCAGGCATTACGCATCAGGCATCACTCATACATACATGCAAACAATTTAAAGTAAACAGGCATCGCGAATCATGCGTCACTTGATTTCTAAACAAAGTGCTCTACGCCACCAAAATAATAGCTGCATAATCTGTCCGTGTTTGTTAACAGAGAGTGAATAATTGAACTCTTGAGATCTGCATGAAAACCTTTTTATAGGAGGAAAGAAATGGCATTCCGACGACAGCCGCAGCCGCCATTTCTGGACGGGGTCCGGATAATGGCTACACAGCAAGCCATCCATGTGTCGCACACTAGCCAATATTTCAACATAGTCTTAGAGACGGAGTCAGTTGGATTTTGAGCTTCTGCTGCTACCGACTCGGTGTTCAGCGTCCCGAACGTCTAACTTGAAAGCAGTTTTTCGAACTAGATCGCGCTACAACATCAAATAAAACATCCAGTTTCTAATACAGTCGTACTGGTATTGTAGTGTTTGGGAGCTGCATTACAAGTAAATATTGCTGTTGGAGCTAATTCGATTGCATTTTACTCACCTCAATTTATGCAAGCTTTAATAGCCATCGCTGGAATCGCAGGATCTGGATTCTAGGAGCTTTTGCAAAGATTACACTTCCTTTGTGTCCTGACAACACGCATCAAAGCTGTCTGCACTTCAGAAACCTTTATGCCTAGTTAGAGCTCAGCACTATTGCACTTTACACACACGGGATACTCGAAGAGAAAAGCGCTCCCGTGGCTTGCATTGTGAAATGCTACGGTTGCTTCATGTGTTTTGTTCACCTATGACCGCAGACATACCTGACATGCCCGGAAACCACTGGAACAGGTTGAATATGGTGTCCGCCTCGTTGATACGCTGGAATGTCAGATTGCCACCGGTGCGGAACTGGACCTCGTAAGTTCGAATGCACCTGCAGGCGTACCGGGATGTCAGCGATTGAGTTTCTGACACTGGGTATGACATGTCCATTGCATTTGAGTTGAAATTGACACTGCACTCTGCAAAGAGACTGTCACAAAGACATGAAGACGTAAAGATATCTGGCCAAAAAAGAGCCGCAAGGTCCCATCGAGGTGGGTCGGTCCTGTCTTCAATATTATTCACAAAAATAATAAGAGAGCAAGGGCCCCACACCGACTCCTGTGGAATCCCACTCTCTGCTAGTCCCCACTTTTGAGATTTTGTATTGTTGAGCACATAGTATTTCAGCCAAACCCTTACCCAGCCAAGAATGCTTCATTCGATGTCATACAATTTTAAGTGACATGGCAGACGTTGATGTGGCGCATAATCAAATGCCCTACTTAGCACGTGCTCTTGTGGGGGGTCAACTTGACTCCCCCCAGAAGTTTTTTTGAATGGTTTCCGAACGACGCGGGGTAGCCGCGCCAAATTTTGCAGAGCTGGAGACATTGAATATCGGATCGTCTGGCATCGAGTTTTTAGATCATCCTGTAAGGCACCGACCTATGGCGGACCAAGGTCAGACGATGGTTTCCAGCGAAGGCAATTTCTAGGAAATCGCTCAATCTGATCCAAAAAGGGAGTGTTAGACGAAGCTATACATCTCTGAGATACTTTCTTAGGCAGCACAGCAATTAAATAAGCAAATTCAATTGACCTAGGGCCAAGTATGAAGGTAAGACCTAGGTCAAAACCAACCTATTTTATTACTCTGGGGCTTGCTGTAAGAGGTAGTTTCTGGCGCCCATTTCAAGTTTATTGATAAAAGGAACCGCGTTATACACCTTCCATGTACTTCTTTAAGGTCACAATACGTCACTGACCTTATATGACCCAGGTCAACATTTTTCTAGGAACATACTGCCTAGCGTAATCTTAGTCGCTTATTCAAATGTAGAAATCCAAGCGGTCTTGTATGATTTTGGTCACCATGACCTTCAAAAGATCAAACAAGGTCGCTGACCTTAAATGAGGATGTGATTTTTTATTACGACAGTTATCTAGGTTCTAGAGGCCCTCTGGAGACCAACCTGGAAGTTGTAACTGTTTGACCTTATTTTGCCTGACGGTCATGACCTATGAATCTTCAATTCTGACCTAAGTGAGTTCCACGTACAGGGTCGACACACCCTCTAAATTTGGTATCTCTAGCTCTCTTAGTTCCTGAGGATTTTAGGGGGGGCGGTCAAATTGACCCCGACACGAGCAAAGGGTAGTCCAGCCGGCCGCTCGGGCGCGCGTTATATCTAAGTAGACAACATCTAAGCCTATTGCCTTTATCTATCTGACCAGTAACATGCTCCATTAAGTCTAGCAGGTTTGTTAAGCAGGACCTTCCAGATAAAAACCACGCTGACTACTATTTATCAAATTATGCCTCTCTAAGTGGGACTGAATGCTAGCCTTAGTGAATTTCTCTAGGATCTTACAAGCTAGTGAGGTTAGACTCGCAGGCTCACTAGTTGTTGACTCCTTCTTTTGGTCCCCTTCTTAAAATCGGTACTACATTGACATCGCGCAGTCCTCGGCTACCTCTGAGAAACTCAGTGATCCATTAAATATCAACATGAAAGGGTAGCCTGAAAGTACTTGCGCATTCACTCAACACTCTACCGTATATCTGGCCAGGTCCGGGCGCCTTATTAATCTTTATTTTGTTTGATTAGCCTTATCTGAAAACCCAGACACATTGAAAACCATACAATACTGTGTTCACTATTTCCCAGTGTCTCACCTACGGTCAAAGCATCTACTAACCCCTCCCCATTAGTTTAACTAACTCCTCATAACAAGGTCCTCATTATCATCCTCATCTCCCCTCGTGGGCTTGCACACCACCTACTGAAGAACATTTTCTTCAAAACAAGGAAATATATTTTTGTGGCTCCTTGACAATCAGTCAAAATCTGTGCTCCAGCCTGGGATGTTGAAATTACCCAGCACCATACGTATTCCATTCCGACCTCTGTCAGTTTCTTCACACAATGCTGTGTCCAGATCCTGACAACTATTCGGAAGGCTATAAAGGATGTCAATGCGTGATTTGTTGCTGTTTGACACAATCACATCTATCCAGAGGGCTTGCACACTATCGCCAGTCTTCACACTGTCTACAACTTTGCATTTTATATTGTCTTACAAGTACTAGTATTCCACTTCGTTTTTGCTTTTCTGTGAAAAGTAGACATATTGCAACCAGACACGCATCCAACAGAATTGCAAGCCTTCATCAGCAAACAGGTCAATACGATTAGGGCTTCAAGGTCATCTATCTACTCCTAAGTACAGTCCATAAAGTGGCTGCGACAATCCTGTTTTTGCGACGAGTTTGTGACGTTAAGCGAATGTTGTAATCTGCAGATACTGAGCCAGTATTAGTTATAGTGAAGTAAGCTCACACGCATGGTTGTTTCACATTGGTATGCTTTTAATGCAAGAGACTACCCTAAATAGCAAAATTTCACCTGTTAGTAGATATGCATCTTAATAGTCACTGTTTGATCGCGTCATGGAGTGTTTGTATGACGCCAGACGGACAGCTAACTGACCGTGCGAAATTGTCATCTGTAGGGTCTGACTAATTTGCAGTACTTTCAGCTTCTTGATAGGTGCCGCGATAATGAGTGCAGCGTTTCCGGAACCCAATATCGTTGTGTGCACGTGTTTTGTCGCTCTCTTTGGTGCGCTTAAATATTGACCCATGACTTTACATTTTACTTGCATTTGTATGCTCGTTATGGTGCCCCTTTTAAATCTATTCGATTAATGAGTCTTATTTCCGTAAAAACTAGCACCACTGTCCAACTGCCTGTATTATGAAGCACCAAAACTTAAGTCTTGTTGGAGGCTAGCACTTAACGATATATAATACATTGGATAATATATATAATACATTGGATGATAGTAAATTTAAGCCTGTCGGTTCCATAAATCGTGCTCACGTACGCCGAGCGCAAATAACTCGATAATCATGCTCATCTTGGCCTCGAATGCCACATATCCAATGGGGTGGCAGTATTACAGTGACCTCTCTATGCCGTCATGCATGCCTCGGTGACCTTGAACTAGTCTGCAACAACTATACACAAGTTCGCTGGCATCTAGCTCAGAACCCAGAGCAAGTCTTAAGAATGACAGGGCTGTAAACTGCGCTGATGATCTTCAAAATGGTTATCTCAGTTCAAAATTATAAGTAAATGTGGAACACTCCCTGTTTTGCCCAGACTTTATGACCTTCCAAAAGTTAAATCTTGTCGCATAAGTCGAAGTTTGACTAGCTTGACCGTCGCTGACATGATGTTCCTAAACCAAAAAACACTCTTTGGAGTACATTTATTGGCTGAAGTAAGCGTGATTTGTGCCTTTGGAACACGAGAAAACGTTCACAGGCTACGAGCAATCAAAGTCAGAACCTCACATTTTCACAGCTTGATTAAACCGAAAAAGCCGTTAGATTTGGTTTTGAGGCATAGAGCAAGCCTTACATACCTGGAAACAACCCATTACCGCAGTAGGTCAGAATGAAAATTTGTATATTTTGATATTATGGCTACCACATAGTCGCATCATGATCTAGAATCGATTTGTTATGAAATGGCATAATACGTGCCCATGTCCTTTCCCCTTGCAAGGCTCAAAGCCATGCAGCCCGCTTGGGAGGTCAGGTTGCCCCAAAAGTGCAAATGCTTGACATCATGGCGCGCAGCCGTCCTCAAATTGGGGCGCGATGCATTATTGAGCTACGCATGACCACCTTTTGACCCCTCATTGTCTGGATACTTTACGGTGACCCTTCTGAGGTCAAATCCGAATATGGTTACGTTGTCTTTTGCATGGACATGGTGCGGAGGAACAAGGTGGGCTGGGTCGGCTGGTGGCTGGGTCGGCTGGATGCCTGGTTTGACGTTTCCCATCATCGCCGCCGAGAATCCCCGTGACAAGCAATGGCAGGAAGATGTGCTTAGTTGTTTGGTAAGCAGTCCCGTAGTCAGACGGGTGCACTGGGCACTCATGCATACCCTAGGATCTGGTACTCACCCCGGACCTCCCGTGCAAATGCTGTGCGTAAGGTTTAGGAGTTTCAGGGAGATTGCATGAAACTCTTTAGCCTTCCTTGCGTTGGGATCTGCGAGAATCGTAGCAGAAACGTGTTGCATCACTACTTGGTTCATGTCAAGGCTGTTTCCGAGTTCAAACCCTGCATTATTTGTCGCAGGTGCGCTCTAAGGGATATACGGTATTTTGTGCTGGGGCTTCCTTTCCGCCCAAAAAAGTTTTTGAATTGTCATGGCGACGGGCGGTTATTCAAGAGGTGGCAGCCAAGAGGCTTCAGACGTATGTTCAGCGTTCTTCACGGGCGCCCGGTGCTGATCAGCATGAGCATGCCATTTTGGATGTCAGGAAATGTTTAGTTATGCTGAGAGCAGGCATGGGGACGAAGTCCGCTTCGGCTTCGTGAAGCAGCAGTTTTCCTCCAATGGCTTCGTCTTCAACTTCGGGGCTCTGTCATTTTCGCTTCTTCCTTCGGTGTTGCCACGTTTTTTGTGTTTTTTTTCCACGCAACAGCTGGCCTCGGCTTCGGCTTCAATTTTGAAATATGGGAACAGGTTCGGCTTCATGCGATCTTGAACTGTTGTCTATAGTCGCATCACGGTGTTTTTTCAGTGCGACTTTACTTCACAACAACAGCGTGCGAGTCCTGTCACAGTAACACATCTACCCACACAGGTTTTCGAGGCTGTGACACATCTATGGCTGAAAGCCAAAACCAGTTGGCATTCTCACAGGCCCACTGAAACTTCACAACGGCTGGGGAACTAACTGGTCGAAGACGTTGTGTTGGGGTGCAGTCAGGATTTTCTTAAAGGGAGTAGTCCACCTTTTTCAACTTTTCACTCGTTTCTTCATCAAACGCCTACGATTTGATCAGTGATGCCAGTTTTCTAGAAATCTTTTTGAACGGCTTAGAGTTTAGATTTGAAGGAACCGACCCTGCAGGAGATATTTCATTTGATTACCTGCTCACCAGTATGAAAGAGGGGCATTTCGTTTGCCTTGCTTTTTCTGTAATAATTGCAACGCGCTAGTGTGTCAAAATGCGCGTATGCTAAATGCTGCGAAAGCTTGAAACACTGTTCAGACAGAAAAATATGTGAGCATAAAGTTTTTACCCAGCGAATTCGACGAAACATTATAACATGGTTGAATTTCTCCCCTTTGACGTTTACAAGTTTTTTTTTTTTGGACGCGCACTTTGACTTTTGGAATGGGAGTATCACGTGATCCATGTGACATACTGGCTCAAACTTCAACCAAACTTCTCGGAAATAGGCCCTCACCCGCTGCGACAATTCCAGACGTTGTTTTATCCACACCAGTAGAGGTGCGCATGGTGATTGTCATGAAGACGGTGGTTAGGACTGCAGGGAATAAGCACAGTGCTGCTACAACGCGTTAAGAGCGTAATTTGGACACAAAAAGCATTACATTGATATCTTTATTATACCTTGATGGTGCTTCTGCGCCAATATCTAGTGCTTTCACTAGACGTAACCAGTCCGGAGGTTTCACTAAAGTATTCTGTTGAAATGTGCCCCAAACGTGGGACACTCTTTAAGACACGGGCCCGGAGGCTGGTGAGCACGCATCGCGCCATTTTTTACATTTTTGTCGGAACCCCTCTGTGGTGAAAAGCGAAACATCTGGACCAAATGAGGGGCTCGGCCGACCCCTCCCCTCCGGCCATTTCCATGGCTCCGCCCTGCGTTGTGTGTATGCTAGAACACAAAATGAAGACAATAGTCCAAACAATGCTTACATCCATAATGCTCTTTCCACGTAATGCTCACCTCTTTTCAATCACGCCGTAAAACCTTAATGGTATTTTCCGATCGCATAGAGTGTTAAGAGGTGTGAGAATAGTTGAATTTTCGTAAAATCATTGTTTACATTTGACTCGGCTTTGGCTTGTAACCCAGTGGTTTTAAACCGATGTGTTTCATGATGGCTTTGCGTCCCAAGTTCAAAGCTGTCGACTTGGCCTCCGTTCCGTATTTACAAAGTTTGAAGCTACCGACTTCGGATTTTGCCTGAAGCATGAAAAACATGGAGTCACATGCACATACAACTGTGCAATGCAGCGTGCATAAATCAGCTAGTAGCAAAGATGCATTCCGACAGAGAAATGTGCTCTCGCAGTAATTCAGACGAAGTAGTGGGAAGAGTAAATGTTTTACGATCTTTCCAAGTCATCATTTGGCCGGTATGTTGATTTGTCGCGCCATTTCTTTGATGTGTTTCTTAGGCACACTTCATACAGGATTCATAAAACAAGGAATCAACCAGAAAATATATAGATGACCTTCAGCCCTTACAGTACTGATTCGTTTGCTGTTAAAGACTTGTAGACTGGTAGATGACCCAAGACGAGAAGAATAGCAGTTGTGGGCGCGAATTTTCCGCGTTCGTCATTATCAGGCGTGTGAAGAGAAGAGCGGAGAAAAAAAGAAGAGCGGAGAAAAAGGAGGAGACATACCAGTCCCACTCCTGCCAGTATTGGTTTTCGACAGAGCTGAATCGAGTCCAGCACAGGTAGTCTTAACATAAAATTGTTGTGTCACCTCCTTCTCCCATCTTTTTCTCTTTCGCTTCTCAACACACCTGATGAATGCGAACGTCGAAATTTGCTGTACTGCAGCAAATGTTTTGATCTTTGCTGATCTACCAGCCAACAAATCGTGAACAGGAAACATATCTATGCTATAAGACCTTGAACACATCGTTTTATTCTCAAGCACAATGTCCTACAACGATGTAGCGAGCGGATAACCGTAAGAAATCCGAATGCCGCTGTTACGCCTGTGTGCTCCAGATTTGCGATAAGATGTTAGAGCATAGTGTATCTTCCCTGTCCAGTCGGCGCAGCCTGCTTAGAACGCTACAAAATCGTTCAAAGCACTGCTGATTCAGCTGGAAATGATATGTCCCAGCACACGAAAAATGTGTCATGCTCACACTGCTGTTTTGTTGATTCACCGGTGCATCCCCGGAAGTTTGGTCTGATAATACTGCACTGGCTACGGGTCTGCCAGTGAGATGTGTGTCTTCTGCAAACTGGGTGCTCTTAAAATAGTGAAGTTTTTCGCAGTATTTTTTTTCGCAGGTGTGATCGTCAACATGTCATTTCAAAAGCTAGTTGCAAGCACTTGGCGTCAAGACCTGCCGGGGGATGGAGGGTGGGGAGGGGTCGAGAAGCTCCCAGTATTTCAAATGGAGGACGCGTAGTACATATGAGCCTCCTACCTACTGGTTTCTTGAGCAGAGTCAAAATGGAGCAAGTTTCTGACCCACTTTTTCATAGTATAAAAATCTGGAAACCAGAATGTCTGCCATCTCCGTTCTCTAGGGGAAGGATGCTGTGCTCGCAATTCAGCAGCACTGGGCACGAGTCCAGGAGCAGATGCTCGAGACTCGTTTGGCCCTGCTGAAATGGAGCGGTCAAGTCGCAAATGGCCAACGGGGGCCAAGCCAGACTCGGGGCGGCCGTGTTGCAGCATTGTGCGGAGCGTAAACCCCTCCGCACTACCGAATGGCGAAAGGGTGGAGGCAAAGCTATCCGTTGAACTGGACGGTGCGATTTAGGGGATAGATTAAGCGCGCACGCAACGAACCATGTTTAGCAGGTATTCTGAGCCCAACGCTACGAATGCGCACCGTTCGGAATATATTTATAAAAAATGACAATAAAAATCGGGTAAGAAAACTGCTTGGGACACGAAAAAAGTCCCTATTACACATTTCTCCTTAGACTACCTCCTTTTCACTCTGGTCTCATCAGGTCAATGCTCGGCGGGGATGCGGGGATGACATTGGATCGCGGGGATGGCCGCCTGAAGCAGCACATCTCTGCGATCCGAGAATTCTGACTGCCTGAAAGTCGCATGCACGTTCAAAAGGTCTGGAAGCAATCAAACATGGCATCGACGTGTGTTGACAAAGCGCCCTGTCGTTAGAAGGTTTATTATACGTTAATGCACACATGTTCGTGCTCCGCTGTCCCTTATCAACAAACAGAGGCATCGTCCATGATGTGAGTGGCGGCGTGCAAGAGTGCATAGAACGACGGGGTCCATTCAGGTGCAGACAACAAATGCAAAACTGCGCTGCACTTTTGCATGTATTTCTATACGATAATGATGAACATGCCACGATTAAGTGAAAGAACCTTGCTATTTCTTACATGCTGGCGCAAGATTGTTTTGCAGAAATCCTACCGCAGGTAACAATCGTGTTGTTTCTTGCACGGCCGTAAGCAAATCGCCAACCAATCGCTAGGAGAAAACTAAGCGTGATGCACCTGGTCAGCTTTTGAGAGGATCTGTTGGCGCCGACATATCACCACGCACACTTCACGGCATTGAGCTGAAAACGTATCACGATACGTCGCGGATCACACCGATCGCGGTCCATGTTCGCCAACGCAGATGCACAGCACCATGTGAGCTCACTTGTTTCAGTGTTGTCAACAAGCTGGTTTATCTCGATCCGCTCACAGCTCCTTCGTGCTCGACTACTTCAACAGGCAAGACCCTTGGGCATTTTCGCATGCAGTTCCACTCAGTCCGATTTGGCATCTATCAGAGCAGGCACTCATGCAATGCAAGTGGTACCGGACATATGTCAAGCATGCACCATGACTTAGGGATCGAAGATTTTAACCCTGCACACTACCTTCTTGACAGGTTTCCGCGATCACCGATGTTTAGCCACTTCCAGAAACACCTTTTACGCAAGCGTCCCACGTGCGTAACACTTGGTTGGAACACGTGCCCGAGCACATGCGTTCGACCTCGGGTGGTCCTCGGTCGGACCACGACCACACTCTGGTCAGACGTGTACGTCGATAGCACGTGAAAGATCGACGAGGACGTCTTGGAAGATGAGCGGGTCCATGTTCTTGCCCAGCTGGTAGAGGACGAACCAGTCGCCGAGCCAGAGGCGCTGCGAGATGGCGGTGACCTGCGCGGCGGGCGCGAGCCGCGCGCGGGACCTTAGCAAGAGGATGCGCAACTGGGGTGAGATGATCACCAGCAGCCGATAGATCAGCGCCAGACCGCTGATGACCGCCAGCAGCACCAGCCAGAACCACAGAATGACGTACACCTTCTCGTTGACGATGTTGAGCGGCAACACGCAGAGGGCGTCGTGCCTCTGCACGGTGCCCGAGAAGCCGAAGGTCTCGAACGTGCACTTAGTCACCTTGGGGAAGATTCTGGCCATGGGGTCGGTGCGATTCTCCGGGTTGGACTGCGCGAAATTCAACACCTCGGTGCCGTACGTTGTGAACTCGAAGTCCAGGAAGTAGTTGATGAAGAAGATCTGGCTGATAACGTTAACAAAGTTCAGCACCTCGCAGAGGTAAAACGCCAGTGCGTAAAAGGTGTGATTGTGCATGTGGTACCTGAGGTACTCGACCAGCAGCTTTTTCCGGTCGCAACGCGCCTCATCGGCGACCAGGGGGCAATCAAGCTCCATCACCAGCATCTTGCACTTACCGCCCTCCCAGCTCTTCCATAAGAATCGCGGCACAGAGAAAAGCAACGCCTGGAAGAAGAGCACGAAGCAGACCCACTGGTAGTAGGCGTGCTGCTGGATGGTGTCGTCCTTGCCCCGTGTGCCGATCCCGACGTAAGGCGTGTGTCCGCGCAACTGGGGCGTCGCCTGCTCCACGGAAAAGGTGGAGTGAATCCAGCAGTAGGTGTCCATCACGTTGTCAGGGATCTTGCTCGTGGTGTAGCAGTCGATGGGGTCGCCGATGTACTGGTGAGACGTCACGAGCAGTGAGAAGATGACTAGCATGACGCTGGTCACCTTGTAGTGAAGCCGAAACACATTGTTGTCGATGCTGACTGGGCTGATCTTGATCAGGCTTTTCACGGACCCGAAGATGTCGAACATGGTGGCGGCTCAGCGTGCGCTCGGGGTCTCGGGGGCGCAGCCAGTAGACGCACCTACTCGAGGGCGCGGACCGACTCGTACTGGACACCCGTGACTCGCGCGTCAAGAGCGGGCGAGTCACGGAAACTGACTGCAATCAGCCACGACGTCACTTCCGTGCGTAGTAGGAAGCCCGACCGCGGCCTAGACGCGCGGGCCGGACGTACAGTAGGAACGCGCAGCCAGCAGGGTGAAGCCGACGGTCAGCAGATGAGACTCAACTGGGGGCCTGCCGCGGCTCCGCAGATCATCCCCGAGAAAGGAAGCCAAGGCGCCGGAGGTCATGTCCACCGGTCATTAGGAGAGGTCACAAAAAAGGCATGGGGACATCTCAACATGCACTTCGCAGTGGACTTGTGCGTGGGATTTTGGACTCACCACCAACTTATATGATCGCGATTTCAGTCCCATCAGTGGTCAGTGCTCATGCCAGGATGGGTGATTCACCCGTGGAATAGAGGTCTCAAACAATCGAAATGGGTGCCTGTCAGTACAGAGTCTCGACCGCAGTAGGTGACGTCACGCAGCCACAGCGGACTTTCCGCACAGTCGTTCCTTATCGTTCTGCCTCTCAGATCACCAGTCTTCAGAGTACAGCCAAGCACTCCCTGAATGTCAGTCACGCATCCACAACGCTAGCGCGGGAGGCCGGCTCACCATCTCCACCTAGAGACGCGTATGCCTTGTCTGCGTTCTGCATGTTACAGTGTCCAGAACCGAACTTCCTAAGTTCACGTGACCCGGCCTTCTACCTCATTCCGGCCACGGTCTCCTACAGCGCCCGCGTCCGGCTCCCTTCCTCCTCCAGACAGGACTCCTACTTCGACGCGACGCGGCCGTCAGCCTTGTCCAGACATGATACTCTGGCTCGCCCGGGCGCGACCTCCCGCCACGCCCCGCTCTGCACTTTGAATCTCACCTTGCCCGGGCCCGGCCATCTCACAACCAGACTCTTCCCCATCCAGACCCCACTTCCTACCTCGTGCGGACCCTGGAGTCGTCCCAGACAAGGAGAACAGCGCCGCGCGTGACGTTGAGCGTCCGCAGATCGGTGACCCGACCCGGCTGGCCGGTCACGGCGCATGCGTGTACGAGCGCCACGGCGGGCGGCCGCAGGTGCAGTCTCAAGAGGAGCTGGCCAGAGGTGAGCGGAAGGGGCGCATACAGTCGCCTCACGCCCTGCCGAGAAGACGCTCGGTGATGATGGCTGTGGTTAGCACAGATCACGTGCAAATTCCAATCGAGAGACCGCTCTGTGATGAGCGCTGATACAAAGAAAACTCCTCTCATTTGATGTAGCCCTTTTGCTTTCGACGTACACCCAAATGCATATCTGCAAGTTTGCTGAGCTCCTAACGGTATGCATACAGAAGCTGTCTTGTAAACTGCGGGGGCAGAATATTGCGCACTATTGCCCGTTGCAGCACCTGAAAGATCGCTGGAATACATTTGGCTGGGTTGGCATCCAAACGCGCGCATTCTCGAGGTCCACACCAGGACGCGGTGGAGAACATCCATTTGGAATGCTTTCTCCGTTCTCAAGGTTTTGCACAGTTACCTGCACCTGGCGCATGGCGCGCAGCTGCTTCCAGGTCGGGTACACTGGACTGCCGTGCTGTATCCAGGCGCGGTATGGATTCGTGAGGTGATTGCTCATGACGTATACGGCGTACATCCACTTCTGTCCTGCGGACAATGGCGGAATCTCCGTGTGATCGCATGCCATTGCCAATCGTTTGGCTCTGATTGTTTGGCGGGCGGCGACAGCTCCCGCTACGAACGTGGTGACACGTGCCAACCGCCGTAAGGACTGGCTCACGCCATTCAGAGGGAGCAACCGGAAAGGATATTTCGTCAAAGCAACACGGTTTGTGAAGCCGGCCGGTTGGTAATCCCCTCACCACGATGACAAGCAGCGATCGTTTAATTTCAAAACGGGCATTTCACCGAGTGTATGGGAGATAGCTATTCAACAAAAGGACTTGCTGTGCGTGCAGGTGATATTGTTGATGTGCAGTCGGATACTGGTCAGCCGGTCATCAATTGCTGCGGAGTCTCCCATGCTGATCAGCGTTGTCAGCGACCTCCCGCTGTCGCCAACAGATGGCAGCAGGTGCATTGTGCTGTGAAATACGGCGGTGGCACATCGGTTAGCTGGGACGTCACTGTGGCTTCCTTTGGGGACAGTGGTAGGGTAGTGCAGGGTGCACTGATGATTTTCACAGACCATGTATGGAATGAGGATTAACTAGACGGTCGAGACAAGATCCCTGTTTCTCAGCGGGAGATAGGATACCATAGCCTCATCATAGCCTCAGCCTCATATCTCATATCGATGCAATACCTACTATCTCATACACTGCGTTTCCGTCGTGGATGGGCGACGCATGCATCTCCTGGTGACCAAAAGAATAAAGCCTCCCCATTATTGTAGTTGTCAACACCAGTGTCGCAAGGACTTCGATTTATTTGTGTCCGTCGCGAAGGTTGAACCCATCATCTGAACGAAGTTCACGGCGGTCTGTGCAGCCCTCTGTGTTCTGCGTCTTGTAAGGAATTCGGCCAGCCAGCCGCTTGGAAATTAGTGAATTAGACTGACGCGGACTGGTGCTCTCTTGGCAAGCAGAGAAATGCACGGGTATATGCCAGTTTTAATTCAACGATAAATACCCTTCACGCCGTGGGTAGAGTATGCAGTGTCCCACGTGCGGCAGCCATTGCGTAAATTGCATTGAAATGAGCGTTAGGGTGCCCTGGAATGACCCTTTTTGGGAGAAATATATGTGCTGACAGGTTGTCTGTTTCTCCGGTTCAGATCAAGTTGAGTGACGTCATTTTAGTACAAATTCATGCATGTTTGAGGGGTGCGCAAGGAGGTTTAAGTTCGGAGGTTTTAGCCCATTTTCGCTCATCAGGGGCGAGCAAGGCATTACATAAGGAGATCTAGCATCGGCCTGGACGCTTAGCACAAAGCCTTTAGTGCATGCCCACGTGGTGATTTTGTGTTTTTGACCATATCCCGGGCATGTGTGTCACTTGACCGAAGGGGCCGATATTTTTTTGCAGGGGGCAATAGTGTTTAAAAATGGAAGCATTATAAATTGTGTCAGGGTGGGTAGTGTCAACCAAATTCTTGCGGTGGATATGGTTCGGCGGTACGTAAATAAAAATTCGATGTGACCTGCCTTAATCCCTCGCGAATCTCATCTCACATCACTTTTACTTTGCTGTCCGCTGTGCGACGCCGACCAAGAGAAGAGAAAATGTCAAGCCATGTGCATTTTGTGCATGAAGAATGTGTGCCAAACAGACCTTCATATTATATCGTTACGCCATCGAATAGTTGTTATGAGCTCACATATTGCACGTATTTACAAATCGAGGATGCGCTCCGTGCACGCTTGTCAAAAGTGCTGATTTTCTACCGGTAGGCTTCCATCTCTCGCAGAAAACACTGACGCTGTTCCCTGTCACCGACCATATTGTTTAAGAATGTATAAAGCATTGACACACCTCACACTGGTAAATAATATGCAAAGTTTACAGACCGCTCAACTGCGTGAGGAAACGGGTGCTGGCTTCCCATTCACCGGTTGGCTCGCTTAGCCTTCGGCTAGCGTTGACATGAATAAGTTGGATCATTAGTTAAGAAAATTCCAGATCCAACCGTTGCATTTGAGCCTGGAAACGGTCAAAATCCGTCTGGTTTCGGGTGGTGTCAGCGATAATGAGAACGCGTCCATGGCTTCGATGCTATAGTCAGTGCTAGTGGCGATGATTTTGAGTATGCTGTGCCGTTCGTCAACTGGGACACATAATTGTAAATCTGGTTTAGATCGATGGCTTATGATGGATCGATGGATCGATGGCCATTGGCTTTACATCCGGTCGCTTGATGGAAAGCCAACGACGGCTAAGCTACTAAGCTAACGATAACTAAGCTAACGACGGCTAAGCTACTTGTAGTGATTTTAAGCGGTCTACAAAAATGTATGATGTTCCAGAAAATGGTGCGCCAATGATTGAAATTTTCGCAGGCACTGTAGGTGCTAACAAGGATCAGCTGCAATGGCTTCTGTAGGAGCCCCCCTGTAAAAGGACAGCACTTAAAGGGCGCACCGGGAACACTTCGAGGTGAAACGGCGTAAAATATATGCATATGTTCTTTTCCTTTCTCTTGTTCAATGTCAAACCGAAGATGGAAAGGTCGAAGTGAGGTCAGATCGGGTTAGAGTTTAAGCGTGATCACATCACATTTATATCCGCACCATTGAGCCGCCTTTGTCACGGTATTTTTTGACACCCACCTCGACGCAGTTTAAAACACGTTCATTTTTAAGCCCAACTGCCCACCCAAAAAATCCTCCGATAAGTGACATACCTGCTCGATGTATGGTGAAATAAAGCAGCACCGTCATGGTAAGAGAGTGCCAAAAGCTTTGTTTCAACCACCCAAGCCGATGTTAATGTCCATTTCAATAACTCCATGCTGGTCCCCAAGTCGCGAAAGCTGGTGAAGACTACCAAAATTTCAGCTCGCTTCACACCTCTAACCACATATGAATTCGGATCAAACTGACACCACCTGCTTCGAACTGGAAAATGACGAGCATCTATGCTTTTCCTAAAAGACGTTGTTCTAGGGCACCCTAATGAGCTAACATGTTGCATATCCAGCGAGCTATCAGAGCTGGTGCTCCCGAGCATATCAGCAAAGCCATCGGTCCAGTGGCTCACGAGCTACACGCCTGCAGCATCCGAAATACAAACCGCCTGGCACAGCTTCAGCCCGGAGCTGAAGCAGGCAGACGCCGACTGTGTGTCAGACGGCCACTGTGCTGAACCGTACCAATATTGATCCGCATGTACCATCATTACGTGGAGATTTGGAATGTCTAATCCTGCTTAACTGACACTGAAATCTCCATGTGTGCACTTCGTGCTTCATAGTAAAGCCATACCGGGGGGATTTATCCTCAGCGTTTTATTTGTATTCACGTGTCAAGTACAAAGTCAATATGGTTGTGGATCTTTGGCGAATACAATCAGAATTGAAACCGGAATTTTTGATTGAAAAGTGCTCATTCTGGCCACCTTGACAGAGCGATCCTTACCACATTCCCTTGTGTTTGAAACTCCTGATTCCTAGCACTAAAATATTCACTTATCGATGCTACTGCCCAACTTGGTAATGGTGCATGTGTCGGTCTTAGCCCACCAGAGCGTAAAACTTCGTGTTAGCATGTACATTTGTCACCGTAGCCTCTAAAAGCAATTATAAAAAACTGGGTTGCCTGGGGTTTAAAGTAGTCGGGCATTTCCGTTTCCATTGGTCTGCAGCAGCTCCTACTTGCCTGGGCTCACGTCCGACGGACTCCTGAAGCTGTTGACTGCCGACCAGCGACAGCAGAGCCATCACGGAGAAAGCCGGCTTCAGTACAAACTCCGAGTGTTGGTCGCTGGTCCGGTTCATCTGAAACCTGTCAGGGCCCGAATTGAGGCGCGTTCTCGACACATAAGCAGTAATTGCGCGCACAGTTGCAAGTGTAAAATCACATGGGATAAAATAAAGCAGAATATTGTCGTAGGCAGCTGAAGTAAAAACAGGAGTGGATAGGTATGGGCGTGAAACGACATGCGAAATGAAAAAGCTGGTGTCAATTGCTCTTGCAGAAACGGAAGGCTCGCCATCGCAGCTCGTCGATACTTTGAGGCAAAATGGAATTTACGGTGTTGACATATACATACTTCCTTAAGGCGCGGGTGTTATGGTTATTTTCTATTTATTTTGAGTATACACACACACACACACCACACAGAGAGAGAGAGAGAGAGAGAGAGAGAGAGAGAGAGAGAGAGAGAGAGAGAGAGAGAGGAGAGAGAGAGAGAGAGAGGAGAGAGAGAGAGAGAGAGAGAGGAGAGAGAGAGAGAGAGAGAGAGAGAGAGAGAGAGAGAGAGCGAGAGAGAGAGAGAGAGAGAGAGAGAGAGAGAGAGAGAGAGAAGAGAGAGAGAGAGAGAGAGAGAGAGAGAGAGAGAGAGAGAGAGAGAGAGAGAGAGAGGAGAGAGCGAGAGAGAGAGAGAGAGAGAGAGAGAGAGGAGAGAGAGAGCGAGAGAGAGAGAGAGAGAGAGAGAGAGAGAGAGAGAGGAGAGAGAGAGGAAGAGAGAGAGAGGAGAGAGAGAGAGAGAGAGAGAGAGAGAGAGAGAGAGAGAGAGAGAGAGAGAGGAGAGAGAGAGTTATATATATATATATATATATATATATATATATATATATATATATATAACGCCATCGGGTATAATGAAATCTCCCTACAATACAGGAAATCGCCTGCAGGAAACGGTATTGATAGGTAATTCACGTCAGGGTAAATCAATATGTGTTTGAGTAGGGCATGCCACCAACGACTCTAAGGCTATACCTCTCTGTTTTGTATTTGTTGTGTATGCTCTCTGTTTGTTTTAAGTGATTGTTCATAATTTTGCACGTGCTTAAAAATAATATTTGAGGCACAGCCATATATCATTGGAGGGGGGCATTAGGTTTCTACTCTGATAACTAAGCTTGTACAAAATGTCTTGATAGAATATTTAACGACAGTTAAAACTTCACTCTTATTTATCATTTCTCTAGCAGGCACCAGCAGCATAACTGACTGATGTGGTTTTAAAACCCTGCCTGCGATATAGATCGGACTCGCCATGGTGTTACATTAGTGACAATGAAATAATAAAAACCCACTACGCTGTGCTTTAAACACTTTCTGCATATTCCTAAGTCCGTCACTGGCGTTTCAAAACATTTTATATGCGAATAAGAATATCATTTTGATCTGCGCTGGGTATTTGTTGTCATCTCCTAAGGGTGATAGGCTGAGTGGTTTGGAAGGCAGCAAATGAGTTCATTTATCAACGTCCTCTCCTTAATGGCGTTTGGTGACGCTTAACAGCACTTTTTTATTATCCGTCGCTTAGTCACTCAGCAGCCATTGGCGGCAAAAGAGCCTTTTATCTGCGATGTCCCCCTCTTATAGAGGTTAACGCACCTCGCGAACCTTGATTGCGCAGGTAAAATGATTGCGCTCTTCTGGATCCCCGGTCACATGAGCATTATAGGCAACGAGCTTGCTGGCAACAAAACTGGCAGCGCACGCACCATGCAGACAATCTCTGCTTCTGTCTCCAGAGATTTCTTTCCAGCCATAACAGCTTATGTAAAGGGAGAACGACAGCGTTGTTGAGATGTCGAGGAAATAAACTGTGGGCAGCCAGGCTACAGTTATATATATATATATATATATATATATATATATATATATATATATAATATATATATATGTGTGTGTGTGTGTAATGCAAGCGACGTTCACCACGTCAAATTGCCAAATTGATGTTGTATCCATCCTTGTCTCAGATTGCGTCCGCTTCATTGTAGTTTTGTTAATCTCACAGAACGGAGATGGGATTGACTCCCCGCTCCTTTTGCTGAGCATCACCTGGCGAACAGGGTTCGCTGCTGGAAGTAGTGGGGATGATAGTTGAGGAAGGCATTGTCGTTACTGAGTAGGCTGTAACCGTATTTATCGCCGGTGGCTTGCTTCCACCGCTGGTGGATGATGACGTTGGACGCGATCATGGCCGCGTACGTGACGTCAGCTCGCCAGCGTCTGGGCCTCCACCAGCCCTTCTCTGGGTCCGACTCGCTGCCGAAGCATCAGTGACGTCACCACATCAGAAGACAATCAGGTCAGCAAGCCATGAGTGACAGCGGTTTGAGGACTTTGTTGAGCTGGCAGCGATCTGAATACATCAGAGAGGACACACACTAGAGCGGTAGTCATTACGCCAACACGCTAGAGTTGATGGTCACAACGCGAACACGCTAGGGTGGTAGTCACGTCAGCACGCTAAAGAGGACGACTTTTGCACGCCACGGACGTTGGATCAACACCAGGTGTTTCAGTAACGCTAAGATACTGGAGAGGACCGTGGCGTCGAAACTCAGTGTTTCTGATGGTATTAGGTATTTTTCAAGCCAACCTCCTAGCACGATATCCTCCTCATGTACGCGGTCAGAAATGTTGCAGCTTACGTGGTGAGAACACGATGCATGGCTTTCTGCTTCAATTTTGCATTCCTCGACCATTGGCCATGACGTCACTTTTGCCTTGTGCGCACGTACCGAATTCCACGGCAGATCGCTGCGCCCACGATAATCAAATCGGCGATATCAATGACTGCACACCGTGGAAGTGATTTCTAAAGGCTCCTCTGCGGCAGACCATGTTCGAGACTGGCTGGCGAGATGCTAGTGCGAGCCAGACCACTCACTCATTGAAGACGGGCACTCCGCTCATGCGCGGAAAGTGTGCTCGCATCTTCTGCAGCGTGACGAGCTCAGACAACAAGATGGAGCGCACCTCCTGCGCGCCCTTGCGGTGAAACGAGACAAAGTCGAGCTCTCCAGCCGCCAGAGCGCGGCCGAGCAGCGCCCAGCAGAGGGCGACGAAACGTGGCGCGCGGCACGAGCCGCCCGGCCCACCGAGCCGCAGGGACGGGTCGGCGGCCTGCAGACCAGCGCGGCTGGCGGCGAAGTAGCGTAGGTAGCCTGCCGACAGCGCCGGGCAAGATGTAAGGTCCGGAATGGGTCGGGCGGAGGGCGGACGGAGCATCGGCGTCGTACTCAGCGTCGGCACATGACACGGCGACTGGTGGCGATGTGTCACGACCTTTCGTGGTGCGTTTGAAATTGCTGCGGATTCATGATAGGTGTGTAGTTACTTGGGATTAGCAGCATAGCATTGGTATCAACAAAATGGTGCGATCTGGCTAAAATGCTATGAATGGTACGTACTAAGGTACTGACAACCTGGTGCACAGAAGCCGAATTTGGGATACCACGGCGGCGTCCGTATCTCAACGAACCGACAAGCCTAGAATGGACAGTTGACCTGAGTGTGAAGTTCAAGGAACACGAGCTCCGATGCTAAAACGTAGATGGAGGTGAGGATAAGCAATATGCGTGGGACACCAGCAATGTGCAACACCCGTATTCACGGCCTCCAACGGTGAATAAATTGTTAGTGCTGAAGGAGCAACGAGTTTTCCATGACCACGTGCGCGCGGCGAAAACGGAACAACGCACGCTGCATCTGTAACCGCCAACTGCCGCGGCTCCCACCTGTCGCGGCGATTTCCGCCGTGGCGGCTCTCACGTGTCACGGTGATGTTCCGTTGTTGTGGCTCTCACCTGGCGCAGTGATGTTCCGTTGTTGTGGCTCTCACCTGTCACAGTGATGTTCCGCTGCTGCGGCTCTCACCTGTTTCGGTGATGTTCAGTCCGTCAAAGTCGTGGTGGTCTGGCTCGTTCCAGGTCTCGAAGTTCCAGGAGCGCACCTCCTCGGCGCCGTAGCGCGCTGCCGGCGGCATAGGGCCCGGTCACGGCTTACGGTGCCGTCAGAGCAGAGGTCAGATGCACAGGGTCAGAACAGAGGTCAGACACACAGGGTCAGAACAGAGGTCAGACACACAGGGTCAGAGCAGAGGTCAGATGCACAGGGTCAGAACAGAGGTCAGATGCACAGGGTCAGAACAGAGGTCAGACACACAGGGTCAGAGCAGAGGTCAGACACACAGGGTCAGAGCAGAGGTCAGGCACACAGGGTCAGAGCAGAGGTCAGACACGCAGGGTCAGAGCAGAGGTCAGACACACAGGGTCAGAGCAGAGGTCAGACACACAGGGTCAGAGCGGAGGTCAGACACACAGGGTCAGGACGGAGGTCGGACACACAGGGTCAGAGCAGAGGTCAGACACACAGGGTCAGAGCGGAGGTCAGACACACAGGGTCAGGACGGAGGTCGGACACACAGGGTCAGAGCAGAGGTCAGACACACAGGGTCAGAGCGGAGGTCAGACACACAGGGTCAGGACGGAGGTCGGACACACAGGGTCAGAGCAGAGGTCAGATACACAGGGTCAGAGCAGAGGTCAGATACACGGGGTAGATGCAGAGGGAGCACGAATGCTGCAGTGCCCCTCAGACTTGATTTGAAGAGTTGCGGATCTGCAACGAGTAAATATGTGCTTAAAATCAAAATTTGCTTCGGGACGCCTTGCGTCATTCATGTCTTTACCAGATGACACAAGTCCACAGGCAGAGATTGTGGCACATGCTGCCACTATCTCTGGGTGACGATTCTGGACGGTTAGGCACGATTCTGACCTATGTATCTGTTGGCTATTGTTTGGATGAGAGATGTCCACTTCACCACCTGGCCTTCGTCTAGGAAGTCGGAGAACTCGTTGGCAGGGTTGCCCATAAGCTCAAAGCCCGGTTGTAGGCCATTTTGTACCAATGAATCCAAAAAGGCGTCCATAAACGTGAAGTTGTATTGATTACCGCCAACGCCATTCCTGACGAAGAATCGAAATGTTTTGTTTGTTATATTGCGCACAGCGCATCACCAACGACTTCGTAACATTGCATACAAAGTCGGATTAGGTTAACCAACTCGATGAAATAATTTAGAGCGCTCGTAAAATACATAATGACGGTGCAAGGATATCCATACTCGTAAACATGCACCATATACTTACTGGTTTCCCACCAAGCAAGACGACGGCAGCTGTGAAAACTCCTGTCTGTTACGCTGCTCCAAACACATCAGCCGTAAAATGAAAATAATTGAGCTGCTAAATGCCCTTCCAGCGTTTCTATTTTCCCACCAAGATATGCGACGGCTGAACGAACACCAAAATCCAAGGTGCACGTGGCTGCTCCCTCAGCGATATTACTCAACAAGAGTTTCGAAGACAGGGCAGCGCCTTCCAGGGACACGGCTCCCAGCCACGTCACAGGCCGCGATTGGCGCAACAATGATGTCAGGACGCTTCCGCTCTGTTTTCGCCCCAGACCGGCCGGAAACCGTGTTTCCGAGCTCGGTAGTCCGTTCATGGGGGAGCGAGGGAGCTGGGCAATGCCAGTCACTGCAAACGACACGGGACTGGCACCGGACAGCCTGGCCGTGCCAGCCAAACAGCCACGGGTGGAACACCGCACTTGGGTGTGGCCACCCCAGGCCGGGTGCAGAGCGGTAAAACCTACAAGCTGGGTAGACCGTGTTTATTGATATATATATATATATATATATATATATATATATATATATATATATATATATATATATATGGTAGACCGTGTTTATATACTTTGGGCGCGCAAGGATAAATTTCAGTTGTGCTAAATCACATTGTACCATGTGAAGCACGCCAGCCGACGTAATGTCAACCATTTCGGTGCAGTTTGCAGCGCCTCTGGTATCATGTGTTCAATTTCTGTACTGCTGAGAAGATATAGGGAAAAGTAAAATATCTCATCACCCGAAATGGGCTTCCAGCTTTTCTGTTTTGAAACCAGGACCTGCGACGCCTGTTGTGGTTTCCTTCCGCTCATCTTCTTAACAGACAGATGTAAGGTACCGTCGGATTTAATTTTAATTGACCAGCCTCACAGGACCGGGCCCTCAAACGTTAGTCAGAGGGTTTCCTAAGTCGATCGGGGACCCTGGGTCAGTGCAGGTCTCATGTCTGCCAGGGACCACCAACATCGAAAGGTGATCTCCGAGCAGGTCTGGGCCTCGGGGCTCATTTCCCAGACGCGGGTGGGGCTGGGAACAGCAATTGTCATTTACATACCTAAAATGCGATTCGGTATCGACGAGAGTCCCCGAGATAGCATGGGCCACATTTCCGAACAAGGACATGAACGGGACCCCGAATGTCAGAGGGCCTCTTCCGTTGGATAGGACCATATGATAGTAGACGTGATGAATGACGATGAGATGGTTCATAGTGGGTTGATGGAATGGCCCTGTGTCAGCCTGTGGCCTAAGTGCCGAAAGGAGGTCCTCCACTCCGTTCGGGTCTAGGGCCCGATAGACCAAAATGGGGTCTCTGGTAATTACTGAACCCCCTGTGCGGGCAAAGGTTCTATTTGCGTCAGTGACGGTCCCTGTGACGATCTGGGAAAATTGTGACGGTCGTCCGGCCTCTCGCGCCAAGGATGGGACTGATGTACGATTTATCCCTCCCAGGGCTCTGTATCGACCTTTTGCTCCCAGTATCGACCAGAGGCCCACGGCCCATGTGTAACCAAAATATCAGTTGGTAAGTATCGTGGGCTGGGACATTACGGTTGCCTAGCCCCTGACTGGGAAATGCAATATACCCTTCTGGTATTCTTCTGGGGTTCCCTGCCCAGGATAAGCAGCCTCCTTAGTATCAACTGTTGTGGATTGGAACAAGATCAAAAGTATGTATTTTCACCACCATATGTTTACCTGAGTGTTCATCCTGTTGCATGCTCAGTCGTGAAAAATCACGGCTGTTGAATATGCGTGAAAAACTTATGGGGGCATACTATATTATATATGATATTTATGAGCATGCGCACCCGAATGCGCACCCACTCTTCGGGGGAAAAAATCGGTAGCGCCCCAATCTCCGTCGAATCGGCGGCATTGGCCGCCGCAGCCAACACCAGGAGACTGGAGACGGTCGCACATGAATTACCATGCCTCCGGAAATAATGTTGCAATAAAGTTACGAAAGCCTTCACGGTTTTAATTCGTAGGGTTAAAAGGATAAACTGGGGCGCGTATATCAAGTTTGAAATTTTAAACTGGATCCCCTGAACGGAGAATCAGTCACATCAACATCAAGCATGAATTCAGCCACTGCACCGAAAGTTCGCTGTGCTACAATAGAATAACGAAATGCTAGTCTGTTCAAAGTATTTGTTTAGAACTTGCATAAATAAAATCTATGGCCCGGAATGCCTGCAACATATACCGTATGATCTTATGAAGCATTCGAACGCAACAGTCTCCGACGCATGGCTGTTTTCGAGCACCCATTGGCCGCCATACAATGTCAGCTGGCGAGCATCGCCGCGCGGCCTATGGAGGATGCAACGCCGGGCGTTGTTGCCGCTGCTCCTAAAAGAGGTTGCTGGAGCGCTGCTCAAAACTAGTTGCGTTGTTGCGTTCGTTGACTGAAAACTGAAACGAAAACCCATTGGCCAGCATAAACTGGCGGCATCAATGCAATTTTTTAGCACGCTTATGTCTACGATGGTTTCCGGCTTAGTGAGCGCTCAATATCTCCAGAATCTCGAAATAAATCGAGCAACACCCCTAACTGTGCGGCCTTGGGGAACGAAAAATTAACTCGTTAAGAATGTATTATGCGGATGGTCTTTAGGAGCAGCCTTTTAATGTCTGATTCCTTCATTTTATTGACGTTTTGGGGAGTGTTCCACATTTGCATGTTTTTTAAACTGAACTAGCCACCATGAAAATCATTCCGTGACGTTCACAGCCCTGTCCCAGACCTAAGCTCCTCTAGTTTTTGAGACATATGCCCACGAAGATGTGCAGACCGTTTGAAGGTCACCCAAACATCCATGCCGCCATAATGACGTCATTCAAAACTTGCTATTCCGTTGGCCATGCGGCGATCAAAGCCAGGAAAAATGTGATTGTCGACCGCTTCATATCTGCTGTAATGACGCAATAGCGATGACGCTATCAAGCAGTGACCTATTGAGGCACATATGTACTTGGCTGAGAAATTGTGTTGTGTGAAGCAATCACTTTCATTAAAAAGTATACCGACAGTTTTAAGTGAGCTTGATTCATTATGTTTGATACTTGTTTCAATTTCTTCAGATGTAGATGGAGTGTTCCCTTTACATGCAAGCACAGTTACATCTTCTGTTGGCCTTTGACTTTTGATTCATTAGAGGCTGCAAAATAAAAACAAATTGAACACGGCCCCTTCAAACGAAATGAGAAAATCTGGTGACATTTGGGCAGACAGTGGAGGAGGTTACCAAGACGACTTTTCCGATGACGTCTTTGCCCCCATCCACTAACCAAGAATCTGGTTGCGTTCCTGCGTAGAAGTGGAATGATACAGTCGTGCTGGGCTGCTTGGTTTGCCCTTACCACCTCATCAGACAACTGTCGTCAGACGGGGCTCCATCTGAAGGCTTCACTTCGCTCCTCACCCGGCTTTGATCAGGTCGAGCAGCCAGTGCACGCGCACCTGCTGCAGACCCCTCCAGGGCAGGCCGCCAATCAATGCCAGGCTAGTGGTGACGTCACGGTTCACCAGCTGACCTGAGTCCTGGTGCGGGTCTGGCGGGCTGTAAGGAAATGGAGCGTGATCAGTCGGGACGCGCGAATGCAGAGATAAGGGTGTTCCAGTCAGTTCCCATGACGTGGGACCAGGGAAAGAGGGGGTGGGGGCAAGAGGGCGCTTGTACCCCAGCTTTTAAACGGGGTGGGAGGTGCATGTTTTCAAATGCTGAGTGATTAAAGGATGACGATCGAAAATCACCACGGGCGTGGTGCAAACGCTTCAAATATACTACCTACTACACTACGGGTGCTTTGCGGACTACCCACTGGCACAAACTTAACAGCAGATCCAATCGCTTAAAGATATCCCTGGAGCCGTGGGCGTCCCACGAGCTGGGAAATGGCCGAGCATTAAGAGTGGATATCACAAGGAAGGCTATGCGCAGAGTACTCGTGCCACACGTTTTTGCTAAAAAGTTGGGGCCATGTGTTCTGAAGGCAGGTGGCAGCTACCATCCGACCATGAAAATCAGGAATCCTAATTAATTTTTGAGGAAGTCGTGACTGGTAGTCTTTTTCGCAAACTGGAGGAGATCTTTCCAGCAAAAAACTGCGGTTGTAGTGACCACCGCATAGTGCTGCGCATATTCTAACATGGGTCTTGGGATCCCTACGCCGTAAGTATGCGTACATCCGCGAACAAGGTTTCCCTGTATGGATGTCAAAATGCACAAAACAAGGTTCCATTGTGGTGATTGCCCCATGTTCGCACTGTTCCCAAGCGGTACCTCGCATGCCTATGCAGTCACTGCAGCCGAATCGCAAGTTCGAAGGCTTATGCGAATCCAACAAGAGATGAGAAACCACGTTGTCAAGTGTCTGTCCATTGCTATCATCGCGTTTAATTTGCTCGTTCTTGAAGTGGCAGCACAATGTTCGCCGATCGGTGCAAAATACAATGTGGGCAAGTCGCCGCACATATCCGAGTTCAGCACCTGACTGTCAGCCGCCGTCGCCATGGCAGGTCTCAAGAACACTATAAATGCGCGCGAGCAGGCACTCGCCTTCCAAGGGACACGACATTCTCGCAATGGCACAGTCATACGCGGTGCTATGATGCGGTGCTACTGGTCGTGCTCAGCGCTTCTAGCTGCTTCGGCTGGTCGGCCAGATGTCAAACGCCCCATGCCCTGCAGAGTTGAAGAGCGGCGGCGAGCCGTGGCTGTCGATTGGACGCCGATGCGGGTGGTGTTCCTTCTGCGGCCCGCAACAGTACCGCGCAGCAAAGACCGCTGGCTCGCTGTGCTCGACGAGCCTCCGCGGGGTCGACGCGCCACGACGTGGAAGGGGTCCACGCACCATAGCCTTGCACCGCTACGGTTCGGCCGTTAGAGGGCAACAGTAGTGCATGATCTCGTGGACCTGATGGACCAGCGTCAGCTGATGATCCCAGACAACCGGTGGTTCTGTGGACCTGATTCACTAGAGTCAGCTGATGATCCCAGACAGCCGGTGGTTCTGTGGACCTGATTCACCAGAGTCAGGTGATGGTCCCCGAACAAGAGGTGTAAATCGTCCAATCGGCCAGTGTCGGCGGCCTATGGAAAAGAATGGCTATCTTCCAAAACCGGATGTTTCCCTCCATTCCTGCCGGGTCAAGTGCACCAGACATGCTGATGACGCAGCAGTAAAGGTATGGTAAACAGACGTGTTGACATGTTCTGGTCACAACTAAAGCTGGTTTTATTAAATGCAAGTGACCGCAAAATGCCAGTCAGCTTAGATACAAGAGGTTTTAAAACGCTGTTATCAGCTTACCTCAACGGCATCTTCGGTGTCTGGGTACCAGCCTTACATTGAAATAAACGACAAAAACTTGGCTGATAGACCATCGACCTGTGGTTTTATCTATAGCAACTTTATATTCCGTCTTTGTTCCTCGCAATCGACATTGGAGGGTTTGTCACCCTAAGAAGAGGGGTATCTGTAAACCACTCAGCCGTAGGCCCTCAAGTGCATGCTGGATGTTCACTTTACGCAGCCAAACCACACAATCCACCGCAATCTTACTAAAACCGGTTCGAATTTCAGATAAACCTGACATGATTGACCTGACCGTTACAAATATGTGGTCAGCTAGGTATGGGCATGACATGTGGAACCTAACCCAGCGTGGCCCTGTCGTAGCATTGTCTGGCACAATGCAGCTCCTCGTGCTGACCCAAGGACTGGGGGCGTAATACCCATTAATGAGATGACATTGCATTACTGGTGGCGGGTCCAGATGGCAGGTAACAACGCTTAACGATCCCAACGATTGTGATGCCATGAAATAAGTAGCGAAGGGCGAATCCAAAATGCCATCTCGGGGACAGCCCTGGCATGGGGCAAAGATCCCAATAGTCGTACCTCCAATTCACTTCGTCTCATTTCAACAAAGTAACTTGATTTTGCTCCCTTTTACCTCGGAGAATGTTGTACGCAAAACCTTTCTTAGGAAAACGTGCTTAGATGTTCTTTAACTTTATGAACTGTGTCATTTCTCCAACGTGGACCATGTGGAAAGGAGTGGGTGGGGTGTGGGGTATGGCCTGAGTTGGTCCATTGCATTTGTCCATGTAGAAAGCTTAATAGGAGTATTTACACAACCATCAAACAAATGACAGCTGGGTCTACAGCATAACGCAATCGAGTTCCATATCAGACACCTTACAAACGTGGTGAACAGACAGCAGTGAATCAATCATGAGAGCGTTTATGACGGCATAATAAATACATTACCCTATGACCAGCAAGCACATCATTGGTTAACTGCGACTTTACTAAAAGGAATGCTTTACAATTCAAAATATTAAGCCAAGCATCAGGTATGATGACACAGCCTCACTTATACTCATGTTGGTATACTTTTAGGTGGAAAAACTACTGTAGACAACACAATGTTCTTGTTTAGTAAATATGCTCGTCATTATGTCATGGTTTGATTGTCATCGCAACTTGCGCAACACTTGCACAACACAATCTGTTTGTTTAGTAAAAATGTTCCTGAATACGTCAGTGTATGATTATGTCATCGAAACTTGCACAACATTGACTGGGAGCCAAATGACGGCCGTTATATCTGGAAATCGTGCTCACGAACACCGAATATGACATACTCAACGATTGTATTTTTATGGATCTTGATCGCCACATGGCTTACGAAATGTCAAAATTTGAATGACGTTATTATGATGTCATGAATGCCAAGGTTAACTAGAAATACTCTCTCCGAAATAGTATCTACATCTTCGCGGGCGTGAAGCTCAGAAACTAGCGGTTCTTGCCTAAAGAAGAAAAGGGTTTGAACCACACCAAATGATCTTCAAGATCAGTATTTCACTTCAATATCCCACACAAATGTGGATCGCTTCCTTTCATGCGGAACGATGCAAAGGATATAGATATCAAGAATAAGGAAAACAGAATCGTGTCAGAATCTCCATACCCTGCAAAACATTGACTGAGAGCCAGGTGGCGGCCGGTGTGCCTGAATATCTTGTTTACAAAGGCCAGACATGAACTGCTCAGCAATTACATTTTAGTACAGGTGGGACAAGAACCGTTATCACCGGCCAGACAGCCTTACTCCTCGTAGGATAAACATCAGAATGGAGAGACGGATGTGACATTTCGGCTGCATGTCTTGATCGAAACGAATACAGCGGTAAAATGTTATCGATCAGTATAACTGGCTACTGATCTCCGTTTCGATAGCCATGTAGCAGAAAAATTACATCCATCTCTCCATTCTCATGTTTGTTCTACGGACAAGAAGGCTTTCGTTACTGTCTCATCTATGTGCATAACGTTCCTGGCAAATGCACTTAACAACTTACGCAACAATTACATATTTTGACCTTGAACGCTGCGTGACCTGGCATGGTGGATGCCTGGGTAACGTTTAAAAGTTTACACGAAATAGTCTACACATCTTTGCCGGCGTGTAGCTCCGAAACTAGGGCGATTTATGTCTAAAAATGGGCAGGGCTGTGAGCTGCGCAGAATGATCTTCAAGATAACTTTTTCAGTTCAAAACCTCATAGAAATGTGGAACACTTCGTTTGAGCCCAATCACCCTACACATTATGAAAAACAATTGTTTTCATGCAATCGCTGGCCGCTATGCATTTCGAGCATTTCCTCCAGCCTTGTCTTTTTACGCAGTAAAGAATGCAATTACTTGCAGGCGCAACAAATGCTGTTGAGTACGTACCTGCTCAATGTAGGGGAATGTGGTCGGCAATTGACACAGGATGAAGTGGTTTCCACTACCCCATGCAAGCATGAATGTTTGCGTTGCGCGAACTTCCTTCTTTCTTATTGTCTGACCTTTCCCAACATGACTTGTGCTGATAATGTATAACCACTGCTAGTAAATGACAAACACCTGGTATGTTAATGAGTGAAAATGACCGAAACATGTTTTGTCAAAACATAATTAATGACTAAATGACCAAGATGACTTGATACCATTGAAAAAATCAATACATACTCATTGCGCAGTGACTTACTGCCATAAATCATAGCGTCATTTAAAGTCTTGGCAATGCACAATTACTTTGGTACGGTCATTACCCTAATTAAGGTCAAATCAGGCTACAATGAGGCAATGATGTAAATAATGTCAATATTCAGTTCGTATGAGCCAATAATGTGAGTCAGTAATAGGTCCAGGCAAATCTTATGAGCCCCGCACGTGATTAGACACTATATACTCCAGATGTTTGGATCTGTCATATATAAAGCAACATTAGCCCGTCCCCGCCGGGATTCTCAGACAACCGCGTCAAGAATGCTAAAAAAATGCTTGAACTTCGGTCAGATATGAGGTCACCAGAGGTTACGAAAGGTAAAAAACGGCCGTTCCGATGGATGCAGTTAAAAACCGGTGTTAACATGTCAGGACAGATATTGGGGTCACGGAAATATGCGTTAGGACTGTGGGGAGTCCATTCCGACCATTTCTGCTCTCCCACATGGGTCAGGTCAGATTGGATTACCGTTCAAAGCTGCTCTACCAGTATCCTACAAGAACAATACCTTTCTTCGCGATGTGCTTCTGACTAAAATAATTCTTTTGGGTGCAGCTGTCGGACAAAAGTATTCCAGGCAAAAAATCCATTTTAGCGTGATCTAGAGGTAATCTGAGGCAACTTAGGACGAATTTTTAAGCCACAAAACGAATAAATTATAAAGTGCTACTCAGGTCTATTTGACCAGCACAATGCTTCTCTGTAGTTAGAAATGGTGTATCGCACATCTATAGGTACTCAAGATCGCACAGCTGTCGTTTACATTATGTATAGTCCCTTCAACGTTTGACAATATATTTGTAGCAAACTGAGAACATGCAAGTTAGTCCACGAAATTAGACGTCATCAGCTTCACAAACACAATAAGGAAGTGGCTACACGCGTCGCACTCGTTCATCTAGCTTCTCCGCTATCGGCAACACAGGTCATTGACATTGGTGACCTCATATTACCTTGCATATCCTCACGTGACCTATTGTAACCTCGTTATGCATTATAATGATATCACCGCATATTCTCTTTGGAGTATTCTAATTCTGCGCCCAAGATTACCTAAAGATGCCTGTTTTGAGTAAGTATGCATGTTGGGTTCAGCGCGGCGCACATTTCGCAGCATTAAGTAGTTCTCAAAGTGCGTGCCAAGGCACTTGCACTACACTTGTGGGATATATTCAACAGGCATGCTTTAAATCACTCGGCATTTCAATATGCGATGGTAGTACATTTCCAACCCAACTTTGGCCTGGCTAATCCGAGACTAAACATTTACAAAATCGAGATGATATGCTCACAGAAGTCTTAGAAACATGGAAGTCAGTTGATTTGTTCTTCATCAAGTGCAAAACAATTTTCGATGCTTCTAGTTCTCATGATTTTTCACTTAAGCGTCACCTTCTTTGCAATATAGAAACCAAAATTTCAGTTTGTGGAAGTTGGCTGCTTTACAGATTCTCGTCAATATGATACATTGTCGTCATGAACGATATGCGCGCTGCTTTGTTTGTCTTTAAGCTTATAATTTTCCATCGTCATCCTCAGCACACACACCACTTCAGACGGACGAGTTTAGGAACAGGTGTCTGCCACTGCTACTGACCCAGGGGTGGATCAAGGATTTCTTCAGGAGCAGGCGATTCGACATGAGTTCAAGCTGGTAGCATATTCATATTTATATTCAGCTAGATCTTCGCCACTTTGATGTGTTATGAGTTCCGAAATAGTTCTTCGCGGACCAGATGTCATGCTCATCGCGGCGAGGAAAATAATATCAATATTTTACCCAATGTTTGGGCGAAACGGAAGGAGTTCGTCTTAATTCCTATGATCTTACACGTTGCAACCGCACCTCGATCGGCCGGTAACAGAAGTGGGGCCTATAAGGTATGTGGCGTATGAGGTATACTGCGATACGTATGCCGCATATAGTATGGCATGTTGCGTGCTGGTCTTAGTTTTTGTATTTGATGCAATCAGAAAATCACGTCACATCTGTGTGCCAATTTTTAGGTCAATGCTATCAAACTCGGGCACGATAATTGACCGTAACGACTAGTAAGCCGTCGTTATGTGCGGTGAGTTCACCAGACAAATCGCATATCTAGATCATTTTCCTGCAGTGAATGCCTCAAAATGAGGGCGATGACAATAGACGAGGGCGATTTTACTCGAATTTGAACTCACGACGAACCAATCGGCATCGAGTGATGCGAATATTGACTTGCCGTTGGTGGCATTTGAAAGCGACGGAGGCAGTACAGTTATGAGACTCGATGTGGCGTGATAAGTTATTATCCACAGACATTCACCTGCATAAGAGCTCGACTACGGTCGTCTGGCCCCTCACTCCTGACTATAGCCGAGCCTTACCGCTCGAGCGCGCTCGGCGCCTATCAGCCTTCGGTTGCGATCTTTGTATGTTTCGATCTTTGGGAAAGGACGGCATATGGCTTACCGGAGAAAAGCCTGGCAGCCCAGCGGAAGTTGAGCCCGTCGATTCCAAAGCGAATGGTCCGCGTAGCTTGACGTTCTGTCAGTCTTTGATGAGGCGAAGTGAAGTGTACCGCATGGGTGGCCATGCCCATGCATGGTTTTATCGGACCATCCTGGTTCAAGGGAAGTAACGGCTGGAAGGCCGTGGTGAACATGCAGTGATTCATAAAAGTCATGGGGAAGTCCTGGAAGCATCTGGGAAGAGTGCTCGCATGAAGGCGTCCCGGTCAGTGCTTTCCACAGGACGTCCCTATCAAGCAGAATGTTCCACATGTGAAGATAATGAAGCAAGCATGGAGTATGATGAAATAAAATAACTTATAACTATTGGGATACTTACAAGCGGAAACGACTCTTCTAGACAACAACAAAATTTATGTTTAATAAATCTGCTCGACAATGCGTCATTGTTCAATTACGTCATGGCATCTTGCACACCATTGATTGAGAGCCAGTAGATAGCCGTTTTATTTGGAAATTGTGCTCACGAACACCAGGCATGAAAGACACGACAATTTATTTTCTCGCACTTGATCACTAATATGCCTATGGCAACGACAGGGTTTGAATGGCGTTATGATGGCGTTATGCATGTTTGAAGGGCCTTGAAATAGTCTCCCCGGAGAACTGTGCACATCTTCGCGGGCGTATAGCTCAGAAAATTAGAGGGGTCCCAGCCTGCTGAAGGACAGGGCTGTGAGCCACACCGAATGATCTTCAAGATGGCCATTTCAGTTTTTAAAAAAAACATAAAAATGTAGAGCACTCCCTTTAAAAGAGTGAGCTCTGAATTATTTGACGCTTCGTTGATCTGCGAGGCTTTCTGAAAATCGGTGTCGTTTCTCCAATACGGCTGGTCCCTATCAGGCTTTGACAGCTTTTCCCATCGTCCTCATTTCATTATGGACGTGACGCTTTAAAGAGCTCCACAACTCGGAAGTATTCGTTGTTGCAGGAAGACTATTTTTTAACTTCCATTGGCTAGGTGTTGCTGTTTTGTATCAAGGAAGTCTTATAGCTGTGGGTTGATGCCATAGGAGGGGAACCATGCCATAGGCGTAGGAACGTTTCAAAAAGTTGGGGGGGGGGGGGGCAAGCTCGGGGCGTACTTCAGGAACTTTTTCTGGAAAATAAGCTCGATGACCGGGGAGGGGGAGGGGGGGGGGGGAGGTACAGATGGAGGTTATCGCTCTTTATTTAAATGTCATGACTGCTATTCTAGATAGACATCTAGAGTTGTTTCTCACTGGTGCACACTCTAGCCTGTCCGACTCATCCATGTCATTCGGGAAATAAGGCTGTCCAGCTTCCCAAAGATTATTCTTCCATTTCAACGTTGTCCTTCCTGGGGAGCCGAAATTATACGAGTGGGTGGGCATCTTGGTCAGCGAGGAGGCATCTGTTTCCACAGGGTAGATGCTAAAATATAGCCTGAGCTTGGCCTGGTGAGAACTTTGAAAGTGAATGAATGGCTCACAGTACAACAGATTTTGCATGCACGTTCATTTCGCTTGCTGCTTTTTAATGGATAAGACTTGTCGCAGTATTTTAGGCGGAAACAAATTTGGAAGCTCGAAACTGCCAAAAATCATGTGACAAAAGCCAAGAACTGGAGATTCTCCTTTTGAAAACCAAGCCACGGAATAAAGGCCCTTCTGTCATATATTCCTTTGAGCCCTGCTTCCGTCCGCCTTCGGTGGCCACTGTCCTGGCCCGGTTGTCTCCGGATAACTGACCGCGAACTGATGGTATGGCTGCTTTGTTGCACGTTTCTGGATCAGCATTGCTAATGATTGGGATGTAAAACGTGTGTTAGACACCTGCAACAGTATTTTTTTCAAAATTAGCTTCCCTTACACCACACTACCCCAGAAAAATGTCACCGAGAAGCTGAGTACTTTAGGTATAAATTGGCCCAACGGACATTTAATTCCCCGTCATTCAGCGTACAAGACTTGATCTGCTTTTGTGTGTAGGCAGGGAATAGCCAGAGCCTTGCTAAGATGAACACAGGGTTGTCAAAAGCCCCCTTTATGGTGATCCCCCCACAAAAATATATCCGGATACAGTTAACTTGTTAACAAAGGATACGGTTTTCTTCGTTTCACTGTTATTTTTCACGTTGTAACCAGAACAGAAACCAGAAGCTACCGTGAAATCAATTCTGTTTGCATTTTTAACACGCGCCCGGGTGGCCGGCTAGATAGCCTTCGCTCGGGTGGGGGTCAGTTTGACCCCCTGAGATCTCGGGAACTAAGAGAGCTAGAGACACCAAATTAATAGGGTGTATTGACAGGTACGTGAACTCACTTAAAGCAGAGTTTAATGTTAATAGGTCATGACTTTAGGGTCGAATAAGGTCAAGCACGGTCAAAGTCCAGGTTGGTCCCTTAAGTGGCTCCAGAACCTAGATATTTGTTTCTAAGCAAAAGATCTATTGTTAAGTTAAAGCCAGTGACCCAGTTTGACCTTTTGAAGGTCATGGTGGCCAAAATCCTATAAGAATGCTCTGAGTTTTGCATTTGAATAAGCGAGAAAGTTTACGCTAGGCACTACATCGCTAAAAAAATGTTGATCTAGGTAATTTTAGGTCAATAACCTATTCTAACCTCTAAGAAACCAGTGGAAGGTGTATAATGTGGTTTCTGCCATCAATAAATTCGAAATGAGCACCATAAACTATCCCACGCAGCAAGCCCTAGAGTAACAAAACAGGTTTGTTTTGACCTTGGTCTGACCTTTACACTTATAACCTTAGGTCGGCGTAATTTGCTCATGCAATATCTGTGTTGCCTAAGAAAGCATCTCAGGGATGTATGGCTTCGTCTAACACTCCACTGTTGCATCAAATTGAACGATTCCCAAGAAGTTGATTTCGCCGAAACTATGGCCTGACTTTGACCTGCCATAGGTCAGCGACCTTACAACATCTATGCAAAATATGGCGCGGCTGCGCCACGCTATTCGGAAACCATTCCGGAAAAACCTTCGGGGGCGAGTCATTTGACCCCCCCACCCGAGCGCATGTTAATGTCAATAACCTGCAGAAATCAGTCGTTTAACGACCGTATGAAATAAATCACTGGTGTCCTTAATCTGCAATGGCTTAGTGAACTCTTTCTAACCGATAGAGCCCAGAATGTTTTTCATAATGCCTTATCTGCGTTCAACAGACATCGAGGACATCGCGAAGGTAGGTTGTAGATCGATACGTTTGATCCAAATTTGAGAGTAACAGTTTTGCTGGTAGATCGAGTGGCCAACAATGTGTATGAGCATCGCGAAGCCATGTTAATGGTAAGTAGTAAAAAGGTAATGGAAGTCTGATGGTAAGAATGGATTGGCCCTTAAAGCATCGCGAAGTGGTGCTGGAATCTGGTGGTGGAACTGGAAGAGTGAAGGTAGATTCTGTATTTTTCGTGTTTCTGTAGCTATTAATCTCTCCAGAAGACAGATTAAAACGGCGCCCGCCGTCTGGTGGCACTTGCAGTGGCCGACGCCGTTCGGTTTTACGGAAGCTGCAACCCATACCATCGCTGTCCTTGTTCTCGAGGTTGCAAGCGGGGATGCTCAAACCTTTTGATGCACTTTTTCACTAATCCATTCTGAAAAAAATGAACGTTCTTAGGCAAACATGGGATGGCCTTGTTCGTTCTTTTAAATTCATTTCGACCTACTCTCTTCAACAATAATGAGACCTCCACTCTACTCAACAAAAATGGGGCCTCTTATTTTCTTCCGGGCAAGGGACCCCTTGAGTAGGACACCAAGGACACATTACCGGTTCCGGTCAAGAGCTGAAGGGCCACTCCGTCCCATCGCGAAGCGTCTTCTGGTTGCCATTCTAGCGACACGGGGCGAGATCTCCTGGTCGATCCGGAGGCCATTGGAAGAATATATCATATCACATTGTCCCCTTCCCTGACACGGGAGGCCTTCTAACCCGCGCAGTTGGCCCCGGATCAGCACAGGAACCGTCATTGACGCAACAACATCCCTGATAGCCAACGGTAGTCCAGCAATTGTCACACAGACTCCAGTTACATGTTTTTTCGGTTTTCTTCAGAGATAATGAGGAGTCCCGGAACGTAGATTGTAGATGGAATGGGGTCCTAAGCTTGAAATAACATGGCTAATCAACGTTCGTCTTAAAATGTTCAAGATTCAGTCAGAATTGATTACTGGTAGAAAGCCATGTAGTATGGTATTGAACATACGCACTCGCAAGTCATAGCAACAACAGCCTGAACGCCCGACATCGCAGCCTCCATAGGCCGCGTGGCGTCGGCTTGTGACTATGTCACTAAGCGATGGCCAATAAGCAAACGAAAAAGATGACGCACCTTGAGGAAGATGGCTGGTGAACTAGGTAAATTGGCATGTTTATTTAAATGTGGTGCAAAAGTAAGCTAAACACAACCTTAATCTGAAAAGTAGGGGGCAATTAACACTGCTGCCACCCCCCCCCTTGAAAAATGGGGGGCCATAGCCCCCTGGCCCCCCTGTTCCTACGCCCATGGTTGATGTCATTTCTGTGATGCAAAACAAGCCGGGTATAACCCAATTAAGCTTAAATTCGTGTCAAAGCGTGGAACAAATTATGTTCTCGCCAAGCAAAGGTGCATATTGCAAACCGATCAATTGAATATCTTTTCACAACGTTGACGTTTTCTGCGCCTGGATATGTTTCCATGCAGTCACTATGTTTTGCACTCAGGGGGCAAGCAGTGAACTGCTTGTCGCACCCCGGGGCATTCATGTCATCAAAATGTGTTACTCCTTAAGTGTGGCCATAATTTATGCAAGCATTGAACCGATGGTTTCTAGAGGAAATTCAATCGGCTGCCATTAATGTGAGAATCATGCACTTTATATTCTCAACTTCTTCATCAATATACCTTGTTGAGTGTGGTGGCAAACCTAGTGCGGCGCGTTCCAAGCAACATTATTCATTGCCCATCCCCCCCATGGAACATGCCCTGTCCTACATCCTCACTTCATACATCATCCCTTGTACCTTCTTCGCCTTGTTCAGTTCGGGTGCGATTGCACGGTGGGCCGGAGAGGTATACTAAAAGACCTTACGTGGATCGCATTGGCCCCTGTCATGGCGAGTGTTGATAGCTACCATTGTCAATGCATGTGCGCATGCACGGCACAGTAAAAATGGCGCTATTTACCAGAATCCGGTGGATGTCCAGAAATGGGCCAGAGGTCCGACAGTGACGCCAGCGTCAACATGGATCTTAACGGGCGCTCGCCGGGCTGGAGTGCTGGCGTCCAGGACAGCCAGAGTCATCAGCGATGACATGGCGAGCCAGCAGGTCTCCATCAGTGTTTTGGGAGAGACGCCGTTGAAGTGCCTTCAGGCGTGGGCTGCGGGTAGGCCACAACACCGTGGTCCCAGTCAGTCGGCGTCATGCCATCTACCGCGGGCAGCCCGCATGACACAGGTGTGAGCTGCGGGTAGTCCACAACACGGTGGTCCCAGTCAGTCGGCGTCATGCCATCTACCGCGGGCAGCCCGCATGACACAGGCGTGAGCTGCGGGTAGGCCGCAACACGGTGGTCCCAATCAGTCGGCGTTATGGCACCTACCGCGGGCATCCCGCATGACACAGAACGGCCGAATGTAAACGGATGATGCACCTGCCCGCGCGAGAGCACGCGTTCCGTCAGTGGCGTCGTGCCGCTTCAGCCGCGACAGTCGGAAGCCAGCACGTGCCGTCCGTCTGACCAGAACGCTACAGAAAACGTTGTATTAATCGACAAACCCATACAGTACCTACACACTTGTACGAGAAAGAGCATAGTGGGACTGGTGCATGCCACCTGTTGATGGGCGTTGGTCTTTTTGATCGATGTCAGGTTGGTTACTGATATTTCCTTGGGGGCTTCAGCCCTCCCTCACTTTGAGCAAAAAGTGAACCGAATCTGAGGTGACAAATAAGCAAACCGATTAAAAAATGTCTGTTTGAGTATTTGTGGGTAGGTTTCTTTGTTTATCAATGCTCAGTCCCTCCCTCCTCCAACTCACCTTGTAAAACTACGCCCCTGATCGAGCCGCAGCAAAGCAAAATGGCCAACAATTACTCACTCACACTACGCAAAGAACAGCTGGTCGCCCGTGCAGAAATCACAGAGGGTCGGCATAAACTGACCAATGATGTGTGTGGCGTGCGCGCCGAGGGTACGCGGCGGTACAGCTGAGCTTTGTCAGGGGCGATGGCCAGCTGAGCAGGACCGTAGCTGCAATGCAACCCCGAAATGCAGACACACTCTCTCGTGGGACCTCAGATGCATCGCCTGGCAGATAAGTGGCGTCAAAATCGAGAAACTCCATCATTTCCCTCCGCAAAAACAAGCAGTTTTATTAAGCTATTCCCTCGTTTTGGAATGAACTGCAGCCGCAGCTGAATAAACAGAGAGCATGTTTACAAATCCTGACGTCTCGCTTCGGGTTGCCCCGCTTTGGCTGGCGCGTGCACCCAGCGCATGCGCAAAGATCGGTGTCAGGACGCAACGAGTTGCGAATTACAGAGTTTATTACGCCTTTTTAGCAGTTTACTTTACCAGCTCCTAACCATCCTGTCTGCCGCGCGTCAAAGCTCCCATCGTCTAAAGATTTTTTGCTTCCCTGCAGCGTTCGTAGAGCCGGCGTTGCCCCGGGATGCTCAGTGCGCCGCGCACTGATGAAAGCTCTTACAAATCGACTCCCCGTGATCTGCCTCACTTTTAAAGGGATAAATAATTTCATAATGTGACTATGAATTATATGACACACGGTCCCCAGAGTTACGATGCGTGTCTGCTTCCAAAAACTGCGCTCCGTACCTCAAGTGTGCATTTAACATTCAACGACGTACTTGGTAGTGCTGTCCACCCATCTGAAGACACCGGATATTTTATCCGCTTTGTATTCGTCGCGCACGCTGAGAGAACCAGCATTTTAATCCGGCACACCGCACGTCTACCCTTTCATTCAAAACCTCATAAATCATGCGACGTCGGCAATAATTTTATCCACCACAGATTGACACCGCAAGTGGCTCAACTCCAAGCAGTCACCTACCAAAGACACTCGACCGGCAGTATCCATCCCGAACGCCGGGGCCGAACTGGCACAAAATCCGCCACAAGACACTCCGACCGGTGACATACATTCCGAACACCGGGGGCCGAACTGGCACAAAATGCGCCACAGACTAGTCCCGGTGAGGACGGCGCGCTCCCCTGTTAGGCATTCTTCGCATGCCCGGCATGCCCGGCATGCCTGGCATGCCCGGCATCCTCGGCATCCCTGGCATCGTGCCCGGGGCGGCCGCCAGCTGCGGCTGGCCGGCGCCGACGAAGGTGGTGCCGGCGGGCCCCGGCTGACCCGGCACCAGCAGCGGCCCGCGGTGGCGCGCTGTCGCCGCCACCGCGTTTTTGCCGCCGAACGCGCCGGTGCCGCGCGCCGCGCCCTGCACGCCCACATTGGCCGCCGAGTTGATGCCGAGGTTGGTGTTGACGTGGCCTACCGGCTGGCCGGCCGCGTTGACCAAGTGGCCAGCCTGGGCCAGCTGCTGTCCAGCGGCCGCCGAGCCGGTGGCGGCGTTCGTGAGGGCGCTGTTCACTGCTGTGCCCTGGGTGGCGGCGGCTCCCTGGCTGGCCACCTGGCCCAGCTGGCCGCTTGTCCCCGTGGTCACAACGCCGCTCTGCTGGAAGCGGCCGTGATGCGCGGACGCACCTGGGGACGGGGAGGGGGTGATGAGCTTCCTGGTGCTGGTGGACGTTAGAGGCAACCTCAGCTGCTGAACAGTTGGAAAACGACGATGCCGACGAATCCATTGCTTAAACGTAACCACACAACTTACTGCAACCTGGTCCACTAACTGGATGCAGTTTAAGAATGAGGCGTGCATCACTAATTTTGATTACCCAATGACCACGAAACCTGAAGGCGTGCTTAGGAGTGCGCAGTGCCACCGAAGAACGGCAGCAGGACAGATACGCTCCCTGTCGAAAACACTGCTGGAGCGGTGGCCGCGGCGGCCGAGACCGAAGCGGCGCCCTGGGGCGCTGCGGCCACACTGACTGACCCTGGAGCACGACGCCGGCATTGGCGGCGCGGGCGTCCAGCTGCGTGTGGCCCGGTAGTCGGATCTGGCGCTGCGAGCCGGCGGCGGCCGCGCCACGCGCCCCGCCCAGCACCGAGCCGCCGCCCGTCGAGTAGCCGCTCTGGGTGCCCGCCACCGTCGTCTGTACATCATTGGGCCGAGCGGCGACGAATACCGCAAGAGCGGCGCACAGCGCCAGCACGAGAAGGCGACACATCCTGACGGCGGCAGCCAGGGGCAGTGACGGCCGACGGTCGGCGACCGTCTCCTTAAGTCCGGTTTCAAAATGTCACGGGGTTCGGTGGCGGCGACGCCCCTGACGGCGTCAGTCTGAGCCTGGCGACCACATGGGGAGCTGTCGGAAGGCGTATATTTCAGCGACGTAAAGGCGGCGAGAAATATCGTTGGCCTACGTCAAGCAGGCTTCTAGTTTCGAGCAGCGCAGCAGGTGGTCTTTGCGAGAAAAAATGACATCTCCGACTTGGGACACGTACTGTTCGCATGTAAATATCGAGGTGATGGACATTTGAACTTTAGTGCCGTCTGTTTCACCTGTCTAAAATTGCTGGCAAAATTGTTTGTGGCCAACTCTCTTGGTATCTGTTTAACCACAACATTGCATTTTATGACCAGTGTCCGTACAGGCCTTGTCGCTGCACAGAAGACGCTGCACTCGGGGTTGTCAGCCTCAGCCTCAGCTTCAGCTTCAGCCCGACCACCAAAGCCTTCGACAGCGTCGACCATGGCGTCCTCTCATATAGGGTGGCCCACGTTTGGGCATATTGCAAAGGCATACTCTACAGAATTCTCAGGACCAGTTGCTTCTAACAATAGCACTGGATAGTGCCGCTGCAGTTTCGTCAAGACGTGATAAGGATTTTTGATCATTTCCGAGTCGAGATTACGCTGTCAACGCTTTGGAACAGCGCTGCACTCGTTCCCTGCTGTCACGCCCACTGCTGTCATGACTACCGCCGTAGCATCTCTACTAACGTGAATAAAAGAGCGTTCGTGATTGGCCCAGCGGGCGGCAGGGGCCTGTTACCGAGAAGCACATTGGTTGAAGTTTGAATCAGTGCGTCTCCATAGATCATATAACGCTCCCATTCACAGAGAAAGCTTCGAAAATAGCCACCGTGGTCAACAGCATAGGAGAAGTCAAAGAAACTTTTTCGCGTTTTGCGTTTCGTTTCGTTTCGTTCGCGTTTCGTTGAATTCGCGGGATAATTTCGTCATGTTTTCTCACACTTTTCTACGCAGTGTTTCAAACTTTCGTGAAATTGGTTAGAAATGCCTTACTGTCATAGCCGTGAGGAAGGATTCCAATAACATTTCCCCTGCATGAGTGGCTGGTTAGGTTTTCAATGCTGAGCTCTTTGAATGGATTTCGAGAAGCTGATATTATTGATCAAATCGTACGCGCAGTGCAAAAAGGTGGTATGCTGTCTTTTAAGGGAGTATTCCACCATTGTTTTGCGCCGTCGAATTGCCACTTAGAAAAGTCGGGGTATTGGTCCAAAGCGGCACTGAAACAGAATTGTTGCTAAACACTACATAACGTCAATATGTGACGAAAAAGTCACAGCGCCCAAAATCCGAAATAATCAGCCAGATTTGCTAACCACGGCTTCAGGTTACCCAGTGTTGGATTTCTGGTTGATAATTCAATGTTGGGAGTAAGCTGTCCCCAGACACAGATTACGAATGCTAGAAATCTGAATTTTGGGGACTATGGAAGACCATGAAACCAAATTTTAGACAATGCACTCCCAGACACAAACAAAAGCTGTAGCATGACCAACACCGCAACTGACAGCTTAATATAACGTAGTTCGTAACATCACACACAATGTACAATCTGATAGTAAAGCAGGGAAGAGTTACTTTTATCGGTAGATTAAATCCCGCAATAGCTATTTCTCCGGTACTGGTATTGACATAATGTGTCGTGAAACAGCGCGAGAGGTTTGTTACGTGTCATTTATGATCGTGATACGGCCGTTGACCAAAGCTGTTCTGGCACTTTTCCGTAGTCTAAAGCTTTCGTAAAATGTGTTGGAAATGTATTACTGCCACATTACTGTCATACTGTCACTGAGGAATTATTCCAATAGCATTTCTCCCGTGTGAGCGGGAGAAATGCTATTGTATTGAAAGTTTTGTATTGACTTGATGGTAAGCCTATCGTAATATCGCACCTAAAATTGTAATGCTGAGCTATTCTGAAGGATATCGAGAAAACTAATATTGTTGATCAGATCGTAAGCGTATGATCTAACCATAAGTGAAAAGTACAAAAAGGTGACGTGCTGTCTGTTAAGGGGCTATTCCACCATTGTTTTACGCCGTCGAATTGCCACTTTAGAAAGTCGGGATATTGGACGTCTTAGGTTCGAACCAAAACGACGCGCCAATCGGCCTCGAGCCCGCTGTGCTGGCTACTCGTACCACAGGACCTGCTTTGGCATGGCCAGCAAATGGAACTTGAGTGCACATGAAGCTCCCGAAGCGAACGCAATCCTATTTGTTTATGATGTTTAGCACCCATCGCATTTCATTTATCCTCGTTTTGTGTGGTTTATCTCATCTAAAGCTATGTTTCAACGGATTCTGTAAAAAAAACCCGGCTCCAATGAGAAAGTTTAAGTTGTTGCACATGTCGCCGGTGACAGGAGAACCTTCTTACCCCTGGTCGAGGAGAAGTATTTACGTTAGAAATCATGTCCTGAAAGCGAAGTCGTTGGCAGGGTAGACATTCATCTGCGTGTAGACGTTTGAGGTAATGAGACGTGAGACAGACGGGATATAGACATTCATACGTGTCTGGGCAGCTAAGGTGTTGAGGTGTGAGTCGGACGGGAGATAGATATTCCGCTGTATCTAGACGGCTGAGGTGCTGGAACGCGAGACAGAGAGGAGCTAGATATTAGAGGTAATGAGCGGTGGACGTAATTAGAAGTAATTAGAGGTAACGCGACGGAGATAGATATTATAGGTAACAGAGAGGTAATGAGACATGAGACAGACGAGAGATAGACATTCTTCTGTGTCTAGACGGCTGAGACGCTGGGACGTGAGACGAAGAAGGAATATATATTCCGCTGTGTCTGGACGTCTGAGATAATGGGACGTGGGTCAGGCGGGAGACAGACATTCCTCCGTGTATGGACAGCTAAGGTGCTGAGATGTGAGACAGACGGGAGATAGACATTCCGCTGTGTCTGGACGGCTGAGGCAATGAGACTTGAGTCAGACGGGTGAGGTGCTGAGCGTGAGTAACTGCCACCCCTGCAGTAACGCCGCAACCGTTTCTGCCAACCAGTGACCGATACAATTAAGGTACAAAGTCGTAACGTTTGTCGCAATTTCATATCTGCAAAAAAGAAGGCGGGTTAGCTTACCGTGGGTTCTTGGGGCTGTGGGAGAATGTGGTCCCAATTTTCCCCAAAAAGGATTTTGTCTCCTGTGATTTTTTCCTATGCCATACACGGTTTCACACTTTTCCCATCCAACATACCGTTTTCTTGTCCAGCTGCATCCCTCCAGATCTCCGTTTGATCGCACCGTACCAGTTTGTTCTCCTAATCTCAGAGACGGTGTTTCACCCATGATCGTCGGAGAAAACGATGTTCATGTACCAGATGTATGTTTGACTCGAGCTGGATCGTGAATTGGCTCACGAGTCAACCGTTTTGAAGGGAGCCGCGTGGTGAGTTGGCTCATTAGGAAAAATACCGCTTTGAGCCATGAGCTGAAACATACTCTTCATAAATTTGGTCAGCTGAATTGTGAGCCGATCACTTCCAGCGATGTTGCGTCAGTGAGTCATATGGCTCAAATCCAAATGGTGACATGAGGAAATGCAGCCCGTCCCAGGAAAAATAACAAACCATTTCAGAGCATTAAAATAGACAGCACAAAACATGATTTATATATTCTTTATTGCAAAATCGGTACAAAGTTTGTCACTGTAATTTCTGGGCGGTAATCACAATATTTTTGATCCTGATCTAAAGTTTGCCAAATCTCAAGCAGGAACTAGAGGATATTACATGATATACATACATGGCGCAGACATCATGCATTCCTTTACCCCATACTATAATGGGTGAAAAATTGTCTGCTACCTGTAAAATCAAAGTACTGGTCATATTTTGTATTGACAACTGTCGCAATAATGAACTCATCCATTCATGACCCCTCATTCACTATTTGAACTGTTGTACGCATACTATTGCTGAGGCTACACGAAATAAACAGAAAGCCTTCATTGCATGCTATACAACTGACGGGTGTGGGTCGTAGGTGCCAGTTAGAAAGTGCTGGCCTAGAGCTGAGAGTTACAAAAGCTGGTTGATAACAGGTTACAGGAAAGTATTGTTTGCTGCAATGCATTTGCTAGGTTCAAACAACAAACTGACTACTAGGCTGTTGGCACCCATTTTCGTGCTATTACATGCATACAATATCTCTATATACGCATGTATGCGTGTATGTATGTATATAACAGTACGAGCCAGAACTGAATCGGATCTTTGGTTTTGCAAGCCGCATGAGTCATGACCCAAATGATTCAACGCAAGCGGTGAGTCTGAACTGAGCTGAACCAAAAAATGGGGCGACTATGAGTCATGCGTAGCATTGGATCTAAAAATTTGTCAGCCGATCCTGAGCCGGTTGAAAAGCTGAGTCGAACACAAGTCTGCCTCTTACTATCCATGGTTTTCTGGAGACACGTGCTGCAACACGACCGCCACCTATAGCATGTGGCATGCGACGACACGGTCATCTGGCGACAGAGTGTGGCACCTTGTCTTGTTTCATTACGTGTCCCGGAATACCCTGTGCCATGTCATTTTCTTCACAGGAGACATGAGCATAGGTCCCGTTTACAAGACCCAGGAAGAGACGATAGCGGAAGAAGCTAAGGCCTCGATTGTCGTTGAGCCTGCCAAAAGGCTGCAGGGACGGTAGAAAGGAATCCCTTCGATTGTCGTCGAGACTGCAGAGGTAACCAAGACGGAAAAATTGACCCCACTTGATCGCCATAATCCATGCAGCGGCTATAGTTGTTGCATTGCATTGTATTCTGTGCTAAAGTATTCCCGGAGATGGACCTCATATATTGCAGGATTTGCCCATCGTGAACAAAATAACCTAAAAAGTAAAACGCGCCAGCTCTGTAAGAAGTGAAATAAGTAAGAACAGATTGTGAAAAGAGGTAACTGGCATGATGTGAAGTAGCAGTGATTGCACGCATTTTGAGAATGAATATGAAAACTTTGTTTGTTCACATGCAAGTCCGCAAAAATAATGTTTCAACTAAATTGTAATCACACGCATGCAGACACCTTGCTCGAACTCACATTTGGGGTGGAGCAAATATAAATTTTCCACAAGTCCTGCGAATTTGAACCAAATTCTAGCGGAGTTGCCCAAAAGGCATTTAGAGTAAGGCTTTGGCTCGGAAGGGGGCATGGGTCTCGTGCCTCCCTAACTCCTTGCTGAGCCTTTGTGTGCAAATGCAAAGCAACTTTCCACAGCGATCATAGATATACGCAAAATAAATATTCACTTTGATCATATGTATATCCAAAATAAATTCGTTTTTGAATGAAATTTGTGCATTCTGTCACGGAAACACTGCTAAAATCAGCAAGCACAAGGGGATAAACGGGCAAGACTACAGGTGTATATGAGTATGGTGGGTATGGGGGACCCCCCCCCCCCCCCCCCTCCTGAGTGATGGCTTTTAGGTCAGGGACTAAGAAGTGAATGTCACTGAGGCTGCGCTTCTTGGGACTACGGCAATATGGCAATAGCCAGACGCTGCCAGAGCCAAGCACCCTTCCATCTATCGCCCGAGAGGAAATCAGCCTGGCCCCAAGACTTTGGACAACGTCTCTCGTCGTTGGGTCATAGGCACCGCCGGCTTCAAAGGCGAGGGTTTGGAACTGAGGGAGGAACTGAGAACTGAGAACCCTGAGTAAGGCTCGGGTCTTTCCTTTTCTTTTTGCATTCGGCTTCCTTAGCTGCGGCACTAGCGGCTATCGCAGAAGGGATAACTCTGGAGATGGTAAACGCATTGGTGTACCTGGCATCCATGCTGGAGTATTGCCGTGGGCAAACGGGATCGTGGTCGTCCCATCGGACCTCTTTTCGCCTCCCCGGTCGATGCCGGTAGGCTTCAAGATAAATGGGATTCCTGCCTGTAGCGCGCGCTTGATCACGTCGTTGAGCGCCGTGTGTCTGTGCACTCGTCCAGCACTCAAACGACAGATCAGCACGTGATGCCCCTCACTGTCCTCTAAGCCGCATCTGCATTTATAGGGTTGACAAAGCCAGCGCCTACATGGAGGGCAATCGCGATCAGCGGCGCGTTTTGTGTTCCATGGTCGTCAGATGACATTTGTTTTCTGTGTTCTGTATTCTGTGTTCCAGGGTTTCCAAGAGTTTCAGCTGTGTTCCATGGTTGCCAGATGGTATGGCCCGGAGCCAAGCACAGCTTTCTTGAGCCGCGGTTCTCCGTAGCCTACCTTGGCCGGAAAAACTTCCTACAGTTTCGAGACCTGATAATGCTGGTTCAACCGTGATTGAACCCACTGAAAGCTTGCAAACATTCCCCAATCAAAAAAGGGATTTCGTCCGCTCAGATTTTGTCGAGAGAATGAACGTTTAATTCTGATTGGTCCGTCTGATATCAGAGACGTGGTTACACCCCAGGACGGATCAAAGGGGGCCAACCGAACGATATATACCGGGCATGCAGACGCGCAGAACCGCGCACGCGTGACAGTTAATTTGACTCCCCCGAATGTCTTTACAAAATAACTTGCGAACGGCAGGGCTTAGTCGCGCTAACCGATTAGGGGTTGTAGCTAACTCAATAGCTGATCTATTGACATCAGTGAATTGAATGTGCTTTGCAATATCGCTGACGTATGGTGAGTATGGTAATTCAAAGGCAGGTCATGGCCTTCCACGAATACAACTCTGAGAAAATCGTTCAATCTGCTGCGATAGTGGAAGGTTAACAACTAATCCCCAACAGCAGCTAAGAGCTTCAGATAACAACTGACATCACTGACCTTGGGTCAGGCGTGATCGTCATGTTCAGGTCAAAACTAACAGCGAAATTAAAAAGACAAGGAAAACCTTGCTTTGTGGTTTGCATGGTAGTTTTTGAAGTTCATTTTGAATTTCTCGATTACAGGCAGGTCAACAAATATGTTAATGGAGCCTCATGAAGGTCATAAGAGGCCATTAATCTAGAATGACCCAGATCGACCTTTTGTTTTAGGAGCATACGTTTTATGTTGTTTGATTTTAGTAGCCTTTAATAACCTAGCGTAACTCCGTAACATAACGCCGCACTGGCGTTACTTCCGCAACGTATTGCAGAACAGCGGCGGGGATAAGACATCTTGATTGAAGGGTGCGCTTGTGCAATCGTGAGCGGTCAACCGTGCGATGCGTCATGCGTATTCGTTGTCTTATACACAATCGGGAAGACTTGCATCCCGTGTTGGAATCTGGTGATGAAAGAGGAAAGTTAAAGGTGACACTTTTTTGTGTGATTTTAACTGTTAGTCTGTTCAGAGAGCAGCCTCAGATTATGCCGCTGAATATACAACAACAGGAAATGGATATTCATTACAAACACACATGGGGGAGATTTTATTGCAGATCGGTGTAACAACGAATTCGCTTATTATGAGGCACTGTTCTGCGCGTACACTTTAATTTAAGATCGTCTGGCCGCCGCCGAGGACGTGGCTCAAATATGTGTGGGTGTCGCTCGGCCAGCCGGGGCTACACGCGCCCATGTAGGGCTCATAAATCTCGAAACCGAGATGAGGTCAGTAAGTAATTTGGATAGTTCTGAGGTATACACCCTGGTCTTACTTAAATAGCAGTACGAATTTGGAAACACTTTCGGAAGCATCATTTCACCACACGCAGTCGTTCTCGCGCGCCCGGTACCCGCCACCTGGTGTTGGATGCAGCGGTCATCGCCGCTCGGTTCGACGGAAACTTTTACCGGTCATGCGTGTTCGTGCTCGTAAGATCGCGAGTGTGCAGGCTCATAACCAGGTGTGTCACATTTAAAATAGTTTGGGAGCTCAGCTGGTAAGATTGCATTAACCTGCTCCCGAACCTTATTTTTACCCTGATCTGGCCCCCTGCAATATGTGAAAAAAATCAGACGTTGAACGACTGCATAAAATAAATTGCCGGCACTCTTCATTTTACAATGGCTCATTGAACTCCTTTTAAAAGTATGACAATCAGAAGCTTTGCCATCATTTGGATTTGGATTCTACATAGATATTGAGAACCCCGCTAACTTGGATTGTACATAAAATGGGCCAAAACCTGTTTCACCATGGCTTACCCATGTTTGTATGGAAGTGAACAACATTCAGTCTGAATCTATTAGTGAGAAAAGCAATGTTACGCAGTTTTCAGCATGCGCGATGGCAAATCTCGGCAAACCAATACTTCGACGCCCGGCGTTGCAGTCTCCATAGGCTGCATGGCGTCGGCCCCGCGAAAAGTACTAAGCGATGGAAAATGGGTGTTCTAGTGCCAACACTAGCTTGGAATTAGAAGAACACCTCTTCTAGTTCCAACCTAGTGCTGGAACGAGAAGAGGTAGAATATCTTATCTTTTTATGTTGCTTCAACCATTGATCCGTCCAGAGGACAACCTCACAATTGTAAAGGATATGTCCGAGTCTAATCTTAAAGGGTAGGGACTTATTTTGAGAAGTTCTCTGAAGCATTATTCCACGACAGCTGTTTTCCCGCGCAATGTGTCCGCCGCATGGCGGCACTTACAGTGGACAACGCCGTTCGGTTTTACGGAAGCTGCAACCCAGGCCAACGTTGTTCTTGTTCGTGAGACTGATAGCGGGCAAGCTCACAACATGTTTAGGTAATTTGTTTTACTAGATGGTTATCGGATGAAACTCTTACGTTTTTTGGAAACTTTTGGAAAAAGTTTAGAAAAATGGAACTTTTTTGAGAACCCTTTTCAGCACTAATGGGACCAGTTACTTTTTCCGGGAAGGAGGTCCCTTAAGCAGGTTATAAAGGGCATATTATCGTTCCCAGTCAAGGGCTGAAGGGCCATTGGCAGCCCGTCTCCGCATGGGCTGCCTTCCGGATACCATTCTGGCGGCACGGGGCGGAAACCCCTGGCCGATCTGGAGACCGTTAGAGGGATACATCATATCAAATTGGTCCTCTCCCTAACGTGGGAGGCCTTCAGACCCGCGCAGTTGGTTCCGTATCGATGCAGGAACCGTCATTGACGCAACAAGACCCCTGATCGCCGCAGGTGGTCTAAAAATCGGCACATAGAGGACAGTGGGGCTTGAAGGGAGTGTTTTACATTTGTATGACGTTTTGAACTGAAATGCTCATCCGACTTTGCCACTGTGTGGGAAGAGGCTCTCGGGCCACTACCGCCGCGGAGCCGGCTGTGCTATGCTGGTGGTGCCTGGCGGACATATAGACCGCTTCTGACTCAGGGGTTCCCCGATCAGCGCAAAAGGCCCCTGACTGTCATCTGGCGGCTTGTCCCACACACTGGGGCCGCTGAAAAGACTCCGGCCAGTCTTTCGTGGCCCTAGGTTTCGCAATCGGGCTTTAATCGTCGGTACTGGTGAACCCGACAAATGATGCCTCGGGCTGACTCGGGGCCCCTCACCAGAATAGGTTAACACCAACAACTGTTAGGCACCGCGGGCCCCTGGCAGACGCTGGGGCCCCGATCAATGTAAATCGCTGGCTCGAGCTTTGTGTCTGCTTGGAAAATGAGCGCTCAAGCCTATACTGACGCGGGGCACACGATGCGGTTATCGACTCAGGGGGCCCGATCGGCTTAAAGATCCCTCTGACTGGCATCGGAGTGCCGCGCCCTGCATGCTAAGGCCCTCGAATATGACCTCCGGGCGGCCTTACGGGCCCTTAGAGCCGTGAAATCAGGCTTATAATCGCCTGTCCCGAGAGACCCTTCAGGCTCCTCAAGATAGAAGGTTGGGGGGGGGGGGGGGGAGGGCACGTGCCCCTTGCCTGCGCCAATGGGCGAGTTTCCGGTGGGTAGAACACTAGGGGACATATTATCCTTCCCAGTCAGGGACTGAATTGCCATTCTGAACCAGTGCTGGGTACCAGCACGGGGCGCCCACCAGCTACCGTTCTGGCGGCACAGGGAGGGGTGACTTGGCCATCGGAAGCCCTTGGAAGGACAGTCACACATGAGCCCCTTTCCTTACGTGGGAGGAACTATGGCCCAGGAAGTTATCTACGTTTTGACGCGGGGCCCTTCATTCACGCAAAAACAAATTATTATCGCCGTGGGGTGTCCAATAGTTGTCAGAGAGATTCAAGCTCGGCTTAACAGACCCCAGGCTGAAATGGGGTGGAGAGTACCTTTCAGTTTTGGGGCCCCTGACTGACACAAGGCCCATGCACTGCCCCATTGGGAGCTCTCATCGTGAGCTATCATGTCCCCTTTCATTGTCGGAGGCCCCGACCAACGCAAGAGGCCCTCTGGCATTCGGGGACCCGTCCGTGTCCTTGTTCAGCAATTGTTCCTCTGGCCGACTCGAGGTCCCCTGCCAACAAAAAACCTCCTGTTAGGCACTGTGGGCCTCTGACCAAGATAAGAGCACCACATAGTTTCAGGTGCTCCGACCAATGCAAATATCGGGCATCGGCCTTGTCCCTGCTTGAGAAATGGGCCCCCAGGACCCAGACATATACTGAGCCGACTGTTCGGTGCTGGTGGTGTGTGGCCGACACAGAGACCCTCTTCGATTCAGGGCCCCGATTGGCGCCAAGTGACATTGACAAGAGCGTTTCATGTCCCAGCACCGTGGTCCAGGGCCCCTTCATACGGCTTCCGGCTACGCCTCCAGGCCCTTAAATTTGACCCCTGATCGTTGGCACCGAAGGGCCCGTCGTACCCCCATTCGGGCTCCTTGAATACTGCCCCTGGCTAACTCGAGCCCCTACCAAGCCAGAGCCCCTGTTAGGCACTCTGGGCCCCTTACTGACGCAGAGGCCCTGACTAATGTAAATCACGCGCCCCGACCTTGTTCCAGCTTTGAGGAAATGGGCTTTCGGGCCCGGGCCGACATGGTGCCGACTATTTGGCTTCGTTGATGCCTGCCGATATGGAGGCCCCCGTCGACTGAGACGGCGCTAAGGATCGACGCCAAGGACCCTTTGAAAGGCCTTTGAGGGCTCGGCCTTGCGAGCCCTTCATACGACCTCCAGCCAACCTTCGGGCCTTCGGGGCCTCCAAATGGAACCTTGATCGTCAGCCCGAAGAGCTTTTCGGGGCAATTGGGAACTAGGAGGGGGGGGGGGGGGGGGGGACACGAACCCGCTGCGGACACTGCTGGCGCCATTCCCCGAGGTGCAAGAGACCTGCACCCACTGAATTTCAGTGACAATCGAGTCCTCAGCCCTGTCCCTGTCTGGGAAATGGGACTCCAAGTAGGGCTTTAGGCTGTTGGAGGAGGAGGGGATCCTAGACCCCCCCCCCCCCCCCCCCAGTTTGGGAAGGGAGTCGACCAACTCGGGGGAAAAGCTGCTTATTGGAATGTGTTGGAGGCAGGTTTCGACATTTTTCGCTGCTTGGCCCGCAGCTGTAAGTGGGCCCCTTGTGATGTAAAGAGAGACATACTGTATCCGCGAGTGCCACTGATCAGGAAACGTTTTGGGATTTTTGCCCTCCTGCAATCCAGAGATGGCACCCGTGGCGGCGCTCTGGATCCGTCTTTGGTTACATCCTCAGCTACAACGGTTTCAAGCCTTGTGCAGCAGCTGCACAGCTAATGCGATAGGCAATGCATGGCAACATTTGGTTTTACAGCTGCATCCAATTAAGATATAGTGATATTTAACATTAAGTTAAATGCGGTGCTTTAAAGTATTGACAAACTAGCAGACGTGATATATACGAGTTTCTTAAGAGACCGTAGCTGGCGAAGCAGCACAAAGCCAGAGCAAGGTATGGAGCGCAGTGATCACGCAGGATTTGGTTTTGATTAGTTCCATTTGATGACGTCATAAATAAGAAAGTGCTTCGGCATGTGCTGATCGTTGCTATAAGTTGGAATTTTTCCATAAAGGCAATCTTAAGCTAAAAGTTGTTTTTCCTCAAATTTCTTACAAGACTTTTTTCTTGGATCGCGATTAGTTAGATGCATAGATGAATTGTTGATGCATATTTGCTGGTGATGACGCCAACTTCATTCTGCATGAGTATATGCTCGCAAATACTTCATTGCACTGCTTTGACAGCATATTTTACTGACCAGATAAGGTTTACACTAATATGTGATAATGATGATGCAATTTAGTTTTCAAGTATGTCTTACTTTCGTGAGCATACTAGATTTGTATAATACGTCATACCCAGAAGCATTTGAAACAGCTCGACCCAGGCACTAAAGCCATAGCCTTGTTTCATTTTAATACCCTTCAATTGTTCGCAACCTTGGTGAGAGTGGGCTGCCATTGTGCGTTCTTGGGCTGTGGGGTCGGGGATAGTGCGCGCTGGAGGTACTAACCGCGCAAATTGCTTACCAGGAGGTTGGGCATACCATCCACGATAACGCAAGCAAAGTGCTGGGGCGGATGTTGTGGTGTTTATCTGGGATGTGACGAGGTAAGATATGTCCATATTTTGTCACGTCAATATTGGAAGATCAAGCATCCAGGCGGCGATGGCATTGGCGCAGTGTGCTGTCTTACTAGCTATTGATTGAGCTTGGGGTGTAGTTTCCTTTTCATTGTGGAGGGTTTCAGGTCATCCAACTTTGAGGGGAGAGTGCGCCAAATATGGGATGAAAATTTTTGGTGAATGATAGGGTTAGGTTTTATATTTTACAGTTTAGGCCCCCTCCCCCCAACTCATGTTGCAAAACTATGCCCCTGATGGAACATGCCATGCAAACCCAGGGTAACAAGAAAACATGTCTATTATCTTGTCTGCCAGGTGGTGTTTTCCCCCACATCCCCATTATCATTACATGTGTTTTAGATTTTGGGTAGAGGTGAGCAACCTACGGCCATTTGAGGTTTGTATCATTGGTCAGTCTATATGCCGCTGTCTTCAATTTAGTTATCTTCCTGTCCTTGTAAAAAGTGATGGTTTTAATAAACACTAAGGCATTGCCAAGAAAAGTGGTCTCACAATAGATGTCATGTCAAGCGTAACAAGGTCTTATACAGTGTATTTGGATTAGGGAGGAGTTTACTGAAATGATCAGCATGGGATATCCAGACTTTTGCATTTTGGAATGTCTAAATAGAGTGGGATACTGACATGGAATGTGTATACTGTAAGCTTAGGAATGGAAACTGCTGAGATTTGGTATGAAGGAATGGGAGACCAAACTACTTTTTCTTCTGATACAGTATATCATTGGATTTTTATGATCTTTTAACATTTGAGATTGAAAGCTGTGGACTGTATTATAAGCTTAGGACATCAGGTAGTCATGGTGCCAGTCACGAATACATAGTAAATTTAACAGCTATGAAATATGGGTGGATATAAAACAGAAGTTCACTAATTGTTTCTCTAGGTCTGAGCTTGATATTCTTTATCATTATGTGAGGTAGAGGTATGTAAGGGTGCAAGATCAAGTAGTTAACTATAATTTACAGAAAGAACATTGGAATATGGAGGTTATGTGGTCCAAGCAGTTTTTAGCATGTCTCTATGCTGAAAATTGTGTGCCAATTAAGTCAGATGTCTTGAGAAAGGGTAGAGAAAGACTTGCATAGTTGATGATCTTAGTGGGGTCATTTGTAAAGCATATCCTAGCCTGATAGATATCTAGTGCATGCAAGCAACTGGACAATAGAAGGCTGTAATTTTGTAACAGCTGTGCTTCTTTCTGTGGGAACAAGGAGGAGTCTTTGGTGTTTAGATGCAATAATGTTGCTAAAATTCCATGAAGTGTAGTGTTCTTGAACTGTTTCTCAGCTTTCAAGTTAACATGTTAATGAGGCATTCAACATGTTCATGAATGGTTAAGCACATGCCTATGTTACTCATGGGGGTTATGTATAATAGGCCCTTAATGAATATACCATGTTGGTTTATGTGCTTTCAATTTAATTCTCATCATAATAAATTAACATATGACTAGATTGCTTTTTAATTTATATGGATTTGCACCATCACATGGTACTTGCTTCATGAGCATTGTGCCCATGTATTGTTAACAGTAACCAGGATAAAATTACACTGAACATGGTCACTGCTTTAAGGCTGTAGGGAGCAGTTTCACAGAATGCAATACTGTAGAAAGTTTAAATGCCTGTGATTTACAGTGGCTGGATCTGCAGTGACTATGCAAGGTAGAGGATTATGTATGCAGGTAGAACAAAACCTGATACAGCATGTTATTTCTATTCATTCCTAAGCTTGTAACCCATTTTTGTTCAGGCTGCCTGCTGGATATGTAGCTTATATATGTTCTAAACATGCTGGATAACCCCACACAAGGTGAATACCAGGTATGAATATAAATAAATGTGAAGATACTTGACAAAGTTTCAAAAAGTATGTTTCATTGAGCCTGCTAGCAGGCAACTGTAAATTCTACATTGTTGTGGTAGCAGTTGGGCTGGGTTGGATGGATCCACCTGCAGAGCTCTTTGAAAGTGGAATTGTGCCCAGTTGTTCACATCTGCAGTTTTATTATCATATATCAAATATATACTGTGGATAGTAAAAAACAAGACATTTAAGTTGAAAGGTCTTTGCATGCATACATATTGTTCATGTTTACTTTTGTGATGTACCTGGCTTGGGAAAGGCAAGTGAAGCCCTGAGTTCCAGTGGAAATAATTTGTCACACGGTTTCTGCCAGCTGTGTTTTTTTATGAAAACTGGGCATTACAGAACATCATCACCAACTTTCCAGCCAAATATGGTCATCACATTTTATGCAAAAGTTGCCTTTTCCTACCTTATATGTTTCTTGCAACAGTGGGTTTGCTTTAGTCAGTCTGGAAGCTGATGATATTGGGTATGCCCCAAAGTTTTGTAATTTTCAGGCAGTAAATTCCATATCAAGGCCCAATAACTGAACAGGACAATGGAATGGACCGAAATGGACCTGTGGAGCCTTCTGACAGTGCCCATGCTAGGGATCCTAATAGCACTGTGATCGCTGTCGCCGCCAGTTGCGTACGCCGCAGACCGGGGCGTGGCGTGATGAGACTGCCACCGGCCGTGCTGCTCCTGCTGGCCTCCAGCCTGGCCTCCGCAGCGCCGCCTGGCCCGACAGCCGAGCCAACACAGACACCCGCCCACGTGCCGACACCGGGCGCCGGCCCGACATGGGGTGGGCCTGCGAGCGCAGCCGGCCTCGGTGACCCGGTGACCGGCGCGGACGTGGTGACCGAGTGGGGCGACAGTGTGAGCGCGTCGCCGCCGGGCCCCGAGCTGACATCGGCGGCCGCCGGCCACCAGCGCTGCCCAGACCAGTGTGTGTGCTTCGATCTGATGGTGGACTGCAGCAACCGCGAGCTGGCGGAGGTGCCGGCCGGTCTGCCCAACTGGACACAAGTGCTGTGAGTACACCGGACCTTGTGTCCAGCTCGCCCCGCCCTCGGGTCGCGCGCCGCGCCCCCGGGGTATGAACCCGGAAGTCCAGGGGTGTGAAGGGGGGGGATATGTGTTGCCTGTGCCACAAAATTCATTTTCACTGGATGCGTGCGACGGATTACCACTATGCGTTGCACCAGTAATGGCCCAGGGCCAGCCAAAGGATAAAATTGCAAATTGGTTGGACGGAGAATGAAGTGAAAAAGGCTGGCGAAAGGACTAGACAGACTGACTCAGCTCAGATGTGGTCGCCAGCGCAGTCGGTGTTTGGTAGCCAGACACGAAACAGATGTCAGAAAGTTTTCAATCAGTTTAACTGAGCATGTTGCGGCTAGGCTTCGGCACTGCTGACAATATAGAGTGTATCTCGTTCACCACAATCTAGTTATACGCGAATTTCGAGGGATTTCAGTGACATACGCAGCGTATGTTTATCAGAATAAGGCAGGGCAAGCTCCCGAACGGTCCACTGCAGTTTGGCTACATAGTCCACTACATAAATATTTCTTGGGCGTAGGTGCATAAAACCCAAGCAAGTATGGTCGAACAAAAACGTTCTTTGATATAATGATGAAAAGGGTATCCAGACCGAATGGTGAGACGTGCACCGGTATTTCCAGTGCAAACTCCGATCTTTTGTGTACGATTTTCATGAAAATGGCTTTGCCGTCCATATCGGAAACGCAGGTACTTACGTAAACCGACTTAAAAGGCCACCCTCCCGTAAGCCATCCTTTTAATTGGAGACTCGCAATGCCAGGGCAAAAGGCTGCGGATGGTATTGTGTATTCGCTGGAGCTTTTGTTCACTCAAGGCTTTGCGTGCTCGTGCACTTATCTCAGACTGCCATTTCGAAAATGATGAGGTTTTCTGGGACCCCAGTGGTTGATGCCAGCGTATTCCCTGTTCTAGCGATGTAGGTTGCCGAAACGCCCACAGCAAACGCCGCGTGCGATCGAACGCGTACGCTCAGTCCACAAGGTGGTGTACATGAGCGCCGCCTTTGCCCGAAGTCTGCGCTGGCGTCACACTTAGCTTTTTTTGTGGCGTCCTGGCGCATAGCCTCTTGCTCTTAAATTCTAAAACGTGATGTGGGGTTACGTAAAAGACATCAGGTGCGCCGGTGTAACGAATTCACGATCTTAACAGATACAGTTGCACGCTGCGCGTGCGTCCATCCATGCCGCATGACGGTGAGAATAACGCGACGCTCTCGTGCGCCAGAGGTGTCATAAACGAGAAATGCATTATCTGCAGTTTGCCTTATTGTCACTGTTCTTATGTAAGCGAACTCAGCTAGTTGTGCATGACTCATTTTGGGTGTTATGGAAGTTAAGGTCGTTAAAAAAGAGACGTTTCGGAAATGCATGCCATGCTTGGTTCCGTGTCTGTCCTCCGCATGGTTGAACAATGTTGTGGACGACATTCGGATCTGACAATCCTGTGTCTTGTTTCCGTCTCCCGGAAAAAATGCGAGGGCACCTTCCCTGGCCTATACCTGTCCAATCCCTCTCGCATGGCCATGGTCGCCGCTTTGCAGCGACTTTGGCTGCAGCCTATGAACATGTTATGGGTTGTGTAGTGAGCCAGGTCTTCGCCACAATTGTCAGGAGCATATTTTGTGCTGCAGCAGAGCACGACCGCCTTGACCGACAACAGTTGTTTCCTTGGGGTGGTTGAAGCGGAGAACTTGAACGCCATTGTTGGTGTGACAGGTGGAGGCTGAGCTGCAATGGAATGAGAATGTGCATTAGCCGGTGGCGAGAATCACCAGTTGCATGACGTATGATGGACTGACAAGTTGTGTATTTCCGCAAAATACCAGAGTATGCGTTTTTTTTTTCATGCGTAGCAACCCGGAAGTGATTGTACAGGGGCTTCTCAAAAAGTCCATGCCTGGTTGGCGTGACCTTCTCAAATGACATCAACGCCTCGAAGGAGCACGTTGGGCGGTTGTTCAGACGTACGACCATTGATGCTGCACAACGTCAAGCGTGCTTTCGATGAATGTTTTGAGTTAACGACCCATTTGATAGGTAAGATCATTAAGTTAACACCGATCACGCCGGTTCGACGTGGGATAACGAAACTTTTGACTGGAAGGCCGGCTCGGATTCGCGATCTTCTCACGGCCGTCAGGCTAACACTCTTCAGCTGACTAGCTGTGGTACGCCGGCGTCCGCCAAGTACATCGCACAGCAGGTCTGTAAATCAGACGGACTTCAATCAGAACGCGTTGCTGTCATGGTCCGAAAACGTGTGTGCACCAGTGGCCGCACGCACCCGCCGTCCCCAGAGGCTCATGGCCCGAGGCACAGACGCGGCCCTGGGGTGAGGCGCGGGCGTCAGACTCTGCGGTCAGACCCAGCGGTCAGACTCCGCGGTCAGACCCAGCGGTCAGACTCAGCGGTCAGACTCGGTGATCAGACTCAGCGGTCAGACCCAGCGGTCAGACCCAGCGGTCAGACCCAGCGGTCAGACTCTGCGGTCAGACCCAGCGGTCAGACTCGGCGGTCAGACTCGGCGATCAGACCCAGCGGTCAGACTCGGCGGTCAGACTCGGTGGTCGGACCTAGCGGTCAGGCTCGGTGATCAGATCCAGCGGTTCGATCCAACGGTAGGACTCTTAAATAAGACCCAGGGGCCAGACCCAGCTGTCAGGCTCAGTGGTTGGATCTAGCGGTCAACAAACCCGGTGGTCAGACTCGGCGGTCACACCCAGCTGTAACACTCAACACTCAGCAGTCAGACTCAGCGCCGGCTTGGGGAGCGCGGGTCCCCGTCAGCCGCGCCGCCCGCCTGCTGACAGTGACCGAGGCTCGGCGCGCAGCCGGGGCGCCGACGGCGCAGTGTCGGTACAGCCGCCCTCCCCTCAGCTGCCAGCGGGATCATCTGACGCCCGGTCGTCTGGACGGCCGGGCCGTCCGTGTGGGGACCACCGCTCTGTCCTCGTCGGCGGGCCCGAGTGGCCCGACGCCTGTCCGCGTGCTCTTGCTCGCTGGTGGTGTCGCTTTCTCCCATCGACCGCCGGTCGCATTATCCTTTGCCTGCTCCTCTGGTCGTCCCCGTCTATCGCCCCCTCTCCCCTCTCCCCTCCTCAGTTGTGGATGGTATCATCCGACGCCTGCTCGTCTGGTCGACTGTTCTCCCCGTCTATGCCTCCCCTTCCTCGGCGGCGGGTCGCGTCACCCGTGGCTTGCTCGTCTGGTCGTGTAGTCGGCGCAGTATGTGTTGGGGCCCGCGGGTGGCCCTCTATTCGGTCGCAGACAGCTGAGGTGCGTGGGTGACCTGGCCCGGCCCCGTTGGCTGCCGCAGGTGCTAAAGTCGCTGCCTCGCGGTCGGTCGCTGGCGGTCGACAGGCCACCGACGCCGGGTGCATGTCGGGCGGGTTTGCACGCGCTGGATGTGTCGCCACATCGGTAGTTACGCACACACGCTCACACACGGCTATGAAAGTACCATCGTGATATGTAATCGGGTGCCCAGGCAGCAATGGCTCAACAATGCCTCGCATGTGTCATTGCGAATGACTCTTTGCTTTGGTTTTTGTTCTCTGTAAATTTGTAGATGCGGGGATAACAGTGTTCCAAAATACATTCTTAGCAGTGTGTGCGGACGTAAAAAAAGCTTGAAAGGATGACGATACCTGATATCAGAATGAACCTTAAAAACAGCGAATTCACCGATGAAATCATAGCATGTGAACAGAACACATATGGAACACGCATTTTTTGTTGAACTCTTGGGAATAATCTTGTATTCAATGTGCACCAAAGGCGTCCTTCCGAACGGATAAGCATTTGTCGCTAACCCTGGATCTCCTTTTCCTCTCCAGACCACCGCCAAAACGGCGCCGCATCCGATTCCCCCTCTGAAAAAGACTGGCGGAATCCTGATCCTGAATCCCGGTCATCACTGAAGAAGTGTTTGTGATGCGCCATTCACATAAATAATATCCTGAAACCGTTGTTCTGTGTTTCTGCTGGACGATAACACCCCTCTTTCTATTCGCTAGTGACCCTCATAACTTGGGCTTAGGTGAAAAAGGGACAAACAATTGATAAATGCTACAACTTATTTATCAGCCACCAAATACCCAACGAGGCATCACGTTTCAATGCTTAACCTGGCTTAATTAACTGAAGCTGGCTTCAGTTCGGTCATGTAAGCCGCAGAGAGCAGCTTTAAACGGCCCCCTACCCAACTGAAAAAATGATACCGGAAACCACCATAAACGCATGGCGTAGCGAGAAAGGAAAATGTTCATTTAAAAGCAGGATCATTTTGACTCAGATTTTCTGGACCACATGACCGAACTCCAAGGTATCGTTTCATATGTAACTTCATTCTTTCTTGCTGACAGACACAAGCGCGTGCCGCGTATACGGTGGCGGCGAGGACGAAACTATCAGGGACTGATCTGGCGCTCGTATTACGATCCCGATTTGTTTAATTCTGTATATTGCCTTGATTCAAACGTGGTTGGACATCGGTGAGTTATAGACAACGCTTGTGGACGGATCAAGGCACGTTGGAACTGGACCGGTGCGTCTGATCAGAGTGGCATTTCAGATTATATTGCATTTGGACTGACTGCAATTATCTCCAAATAACTAGCATTCCTCTCATTACCTTGATGTTTAACACTCCTGTCATTACATATCATGTTAAGTTCTGAGTGGCAGTCAGTGGTGCGCTCAGAAAAAGGTTTATTAATTGGACTGGTTTGTGGTGGAGAGGATAAAAGAAAAAATAGTATAAGGATGCATGAAAACTCAATGAAAAGGTGTTATTTTCCATCCAAGGTTCTTTTGTTTTGTATCTGGACGGTTTCAAGCACAAGACGCCTGCGAATCGAAATGCCTTGTCACTTGTGGATTTTTAGACGTCATTGTCAGGCGGGATAGCCGGAGCAATTCTACCCAATGATAGCTAGTCCAAGGACAGTCGGTCTGGAGTTAAGTCCGTTGCAATACGGCCTACGATGGTTGCTCGCTTAACAAATAAGTATCGCACTTCCACGCGAACCTTTGTCACCGTTGGATTGGCTGAATGCAGCTAAGTCCAGAGCGCCCATGACGTGTGCCTTCTTGATATACTCTCTGCATGATCTTTTACTGACCAAAGTTGGCTGCCATTCGCTATGATTTAGACCACTCAATAATCAAGCTTGTTTAAATCAGTCTGCAGCAGGCCATCGTCAGTTCTGCTTCCAACTCATCGGAACAGATCTGCGAAGGGCAAAACCCGCGTTCTGCGAACTTCAAAACGTGGTTTATGCGCAGATTTGTAAGACTCATGGCATTCATGGCATGCAAGATTGGTGAGTAGACATCCCAGAATTAAATATCTTCATTTGCAGACAACCGGCCTGTTTATTTCATTGCATATTTTATGTGGCACATGTTTCTGCCAAGACTGGGTTAAAAATATCAACTTATGTCATGCCAGCACTGCAGGTTTCAGCATTTTGATGGTCCATCTATCGAGACTTGGTAGATCGACCAAGACTTAAACGGAAGCTTAAACTCGTCCTATCAAGTGTCATTTCCATCAGATTGTACCACTTGTCAAGTCCGGCAGCAGCGTACAGCGGGCGGTCCGCCGGCCATCGGGTCGAGCCGGCTGCGGTCCGCCAGTCATCGGGCCGAGCCGGTCATCGGGGTCGAGCCGGCCTGCGGTCCGCCGGCCATCGCGTCGAGCCGGCTGCGGTCCGCCGGCCGTCGGGCCGAGCCGGCCGCGGTCCGCCGGGCATCGGGCCGAGCCGGCCGCGGTCCGCCGACCGTCGGGCCGAGCCGACTGCGGTCCGCCGGCCGTCGGGCCGAGCCGGCCGCGGTCCGCCGGCCATCGCGTCGAGCCGGCTGCGGTCCGCCGGCCGTCGGGCCGAGCCGGCCGCGGTCCGCCGACCGTCGGGCCGAGCCGGCCGCGGTCCGCCGACCGTCGGGCCGAGCCGGCCGCGGTCCGCCGGCCATCGCGTCGAGCCGGCTGCGGTCCGCCGGCCGTCGGGCCGAGCCGGCTGCAGTCCGCCGTGATCCGAGCGATGTCGACTGCGGTCCGCCGTGATCCGGATGATGTCGGCCGGGGGTGGCAGTGGCCAGCTGGCCCCGTCGTGGGCCGCCTATCCCATCCCGTGAGAGCCGCTGCGCCCCTAATCCAATTGGCGGCGGCCGGCCGACGGGCGTTATGGGATGCCGGCTGACGGGCGGGACGTGCAGACTGATCACCAAATCCACTCTCTTTGTCAGCTGGCCGGACACGAGCCGATGTGTCCGGCTCACTCGAGGGCGTGGCTTTGGCCGCCGGGTCTTGTTTAGCTGGACCGACGTTGCATGAGAAAGATTGTCTACAGCGCGACATTGCACTGCCGATTCAGATGTTCTTTGCTCGAATTGGTTTCGGCACTGTGCCAACCAGTTGAAAATGTTTGCGGTAAATCATCGCATGTTGAGGCCTAATCTCTTATCTAGGTGAGATCGGTATCAAACAAGTACTCATGCCGCTGATTGTTCCCGCTGCCGCGATGTCGTATCATGTCCACCACTCGGGCACGCGCCATGCCGCAAACCGGGCGCCCGCGGTGGTCCGACCTGCCGCCCGCCAGGCCGGGCGCCTCCCTCTCGGGGCTGTATTTCCGTGCCCGTTCGGGTCCAGCTGGTCTGTGTGACAACACGTGGGAGGAGCGACAGAAGGTCGACATGGTTTATCGCATCCTGTACGTCGCGCCGCTGCACTTTGCATTGAGTGACGGGAATGGTGGGCGGGCGTCGCTGCCGGGCCGACCGACAGGCTTTCAGGAAGAACAATTCATGCAGTTTTCAAGTCGCGTATTTCAGCATCAGTCTTCGGGCAGATCGCAAGTAAATCGTGAGCAGCGGCGATCCTGGCCTATTGTCGCAGCGGGGAGGGGAACGAGGCAAATCAGGCGGCCGGGCTTGTTCAGTGGCCCATCGCCTCAAACCACGATGCTTATCAGATTACGGATTCGGAAGGTTATACAAAAGCGTGCAGATGAAGAGGAATTTGAAGTGAGCACTTCCTTAGATCTTGAGAGTGCGTCTTTACATACAGGCGGTCTATAAAAAGTAAACCGTCTTCACGAACGAGCATACGAACTTAGAACTTGGAACTTTATACTTGGAAGCTATCATAAGGGAGGCAAGTTGGAGCCGGTGTTTTGACATGGAATGGAAGTATATTTACGTTTCGTTGTAACGCCATTTGGACGATGGACGCCGTAAGGGTGTAAGAGACGCCAAAAAGAGAATGGAGAGTGCCGTTCAACGCTTATAAATGAGGTTATTTCATCGTGTATCCGAAAGCTTGAACGCGAACCTCGACGACCATGGCGGCCGGCCTGCTTACCATCCTGTGTGTGCAAGGGAATATGCAGAGTCGGCAGACTGGCAGGGGATTCCGGCTCCCCCGGTGATGTGGAAGCTGTTTTTTTCCGTTCCGGACGCGGCGAGGGCGCATGTCGGCTTCACTCCTTGACCAAGCATTAGTTTGCGTACCATCGCGCACGGCGGCGCCCCGTCTCTGCTGTTTAGAGGGGTGTATTGATCGGTGTTCGCGCAGGCTGATCATCCGCACAGTCCGCCGGATATGGAAAACAGCAGCGCGCCCCGGCTGTGCGAGCCGTGGGCTGGCGGCCGTGGCCCGAGCCTGCTTCACACCTCGTCCGCCCGGTCGGCCGGCTGGCCGGCGCACGGCCATGTTTGGGACGGCCGCCCCCTTTCTAAGGTGGGATTACGGGCCGGGCGGCGCCGGTCGGGCCGGCCGAGCCCGGCACCTGGGCTGCCGGCCGTGCCCGCGCATTCATTAGGCGGCCTGGGGTGCCGACCGGGGAGCGGGGTGACCACGGGAGACGCCGCGGCCCGCCGCGTGCCCGTTCACGCCGAATTCCGCGCGAACGCGCTCAGAGAACACACTTGGGAAGCGGCATCAGGAGATAGCCGGCGGACCTGGCGTAATGCGCCGTCTGTCTGCTGGTGTAGGTTTTGTCTGAGGAGTGGATCTGTGGCGATCGCACGGGTGACCGCTGGCAGCGGCCGTTCACCGCGGAGCGTGGGGCCGGTGTCGGTGCGGCGCCGCCGCTGACTGTGCAGTACCAGTGTCGGGCGGCCCCAGCGCCTATCCCGCTGTTTGGAGCCGCCGCTGACCGCGCAGTACCTGTATCGGGCGGCCCCAGCGCCTACCCCGCTGTTTGGAGCCGGTCTACGCCCCGGTCCGCCCTCGCGCGCCGCCCACCCCGGAGCCCTGGGGTCACGCAATGCGCGTGACACGGGGCGAGGGCTCTGTGAGTCATACACACGCTGGTGGACATAGAGAGGTGCGGTAGTGCACTCCGGCCGGACGTGCCCCGTGACGCCGCCAGTCACTCGACAGCCGGTGGCGTACTTTATGTTTTTGTCCGGCAAAGCCTCCATAAGGTAGACATTGTTCGGAAACTAGAAATAGTCCTGTTCATTTACCCACGTTCATGAAATGTTAGGGACTTCAGATGGCATGGAAATGTTTGCATCAAGAAACCCATACGCTGCTTGGTATTCATTACATATATGACAATCGCATGGGGTGAAGCATTGGTCCGCGTTCCTGGTATTCATTGCGGATTCTTTACAAATGGGATACCCCCGCGGGGTGGGCCGTTGGTCCCAGTTCGCAGCATTCGTCACGGATAGCACAAGGTCTTGGGGTGAACCACTGATCCCAGCGCCCGGCGCGAGCGGTACACGAGGGACTCGTCTCCTCTATCTCTCTTTCTCTCTCTCCGTCGCCCTCGCCGTCCCCGACTCTCGCTAGTTTCCATATCAATGGCGGCGCTGGGTGTGAAGTAGCCACGGTAGCTGGCAGCTGCAAGGCCACTCGTTCTGTGACGCCTTCCCGGCCCGACCCCGCCGCGGAGGCGCGAGCACGCGTCCGACCCGAACCGACCCGCCGTGACCTGGCCCCAGGCCACGCGGCCGGTTGTGGGCTAGGCCTGACGTGGCGACCCGCGCTGCACGGCCAGCGGCAGGCGCAGGCGGGCCGCGCCGTCCTATAGAGCAGGCTGGCCGCGTCGCTTTGGCGAGAAGGTGGACCGCGCTGCCCCTGGAAGGTGTGCCGCACCGCCACGGAGAGAAGGTTGACCGCGCCGCCCCGGAGGGGAGGTGGACCGCACCGCCCCGGGGAGGAGGCGGGCCGCGCCGCCTCGGAGAGGAGGTGAATTGCACCGCTCCGGAGAGGTGTACCGCGCCGCCCTGGAGAGGAGGTGGACCGCGCTGCCCCTGGAAGGTGTGCCGCACCGCCACGGAGAGGAGGTGGACCGCATCGCCCTGGAGAGGAGGCGGGCCGCGCCACCCCGGAGAGGAGGCGCGCCCTGCTGGGGTCAGCCGGCGGCTGGCGACAGCCAGGGAGCGCCCGGTCGGGAGATGGCCGCCCGCTGCCGATTGGTGGCCTCCGCCCTCTCGCTGACCCGGACTTAGTGGCGGTCCTCACGCCGCCGGGCCGTCCGTCAGCGGACGCCGGCGGGCCCGCAGGCTGCGCGGCGCCGGATACATGCCGCCGGCCGGTGGCGGCTGTGGTGTGAGGTGGCTGTGGCGGCCGGTCGCTCCGTGGCGGGCGGCCCCGTCTCTCTGGATACCGCCCGGTCGTGCCGGCACGCCGAGCATGCAGCGATAGCCGCGCCGCCCACCGCCGGCGACCGGGGCTTCGGGCCCAAATGGTGGGGCGCTGAGCGCACCAGGAAAAACTCTGCGCTCCACAGGATTGCTGCCTTTTGAACACAAATGGCAGCTCTTTGCAGCAGCGCGGTCTGGACAATTTGAGACGTGCATGTGAATATGAACATGCGCAATTTTGGAAAGGCCTCAAATTAAGGTAAAAGGAACAGCAGGCACGCAAAGCTGAACTGCAACCGCAACAAAACCATCATGGGCCCATGGTTTCGACTGTTCGCGTCATGCTATTGATTTGTCTTGTCAATAAATTTGAATTTTAAAGCTTTTCATGATTCTACAAGATGCACTCATGACGGACGTCCTCAGCAGGAAATGTTTAAGGCCATCATGGGCTTCGCATCCCTTCATGGCATCCGTTTGGCAGCCAAACATGGGCCGTGCTGGCAAGCTGTAATCTTTTGCAGTCTTCCTGCTCTCTTTTGCCATTTTAAGAGGTTTTAAGTTGTGTGTTTTGACGCGGGTACGCTTGTGCTTACCCCGCGTTATGTGTGTGTGTGTGTTTATGCTGTGTATGTTATGACGCGGGTACGCTTGTGTTTATCCCGCGTTATGTGTGTGTGCGTGTATGCTGCGGATGTTATGACGCGAGTACGCTTGTATTTATTTCGCTTTTATGTCATCGTTGCAAGGACGGGCAATTAGGAACGAAGAGGCCACGCTCCACAATTAAATTGAAATCGGATTTTTCTTGACACGTTAAAGCTCAGTGTAACTTTCCTGATAATTTTCGGCACGTGCTGCGCAGTTGATGAGGCTCATTGTTACACTGCAGAAATCAGCTGTTGGCCCTTGTTCAACGATTTTCAGTGACCGGCGGCTTTCTCCCATGGAGCTTAATGTCGCTAGAATTTGAAGAATCGGAACCACCCTTGATGCCTGCGCGACTTTGCTTAGCCGCCCAGGGGGTGACCATGCTGCGTAGGCCGTGGGCGCCAGTCGCAGCGTGCGGTACCAGCGCAGGTCGTCGGCACCAGTCGCAGTGTGCGGTACCAGCGGGTGCCCAGGTCAGCAATCGGCCTGCCAGAGGACGCAGCGCCGGCCGGTCCGGGGACTGCTCGCTGACCGGGCTTTGCGCCGGAGACCGCCGCCGCCCGACTCATCTGCCATTAGCCGGCTGTTTTCGCAGGGCGGGGCCGACGCGGGAAGAGCGAGCGGCCCGGCGCCGTATTGAACGGGTGCCGTCTCACAGCGGGCCGGCCGACCGGCGGCGGCGCGCAGTTTGCGGCCGGCGTCGGATGGAGCGGCGGCGATCAATACTGGGCGGCGGGCGGCGCGCACCTGCGCCCGCACCACGCTGTCTGGCAGCGGCGGCGGGCGCGCCGCCAACCGACCGGCACGCGCCGCCGCCGCCCGATCGGATCACGCCGCGGCGGCGGCCGACGGCCGGAGCCCGGTCAGGCGCGGCCGGACGTGCTGAGCTGCGCCCGGCCGCAAGCTGGACGGGCCACCCCGGCGGGCCAGATGGCCGCTGCGGTGGTGAGGGGGACGGCGGAACTTGTCTGACGTTGTTTGCCTCGGTGAGGCGCGACACGAATGGGTGTGTGCATCGCCGGGCCGTCCGCCTGTGTAGACCACGCCGGCGCGGAAGAGCGTTACGTGCGCCTGCGTCTGCGGCGTCAGCCGGGCAGCGGCGGTCCACTCGGTGTCGGGGGCGGAGCGCGGCTGGCCGCCGCTGGCGTCGGTGTCGGTGTCGCCTGGCAGTGACGCGCGCCGGTGTCGGGTGACGCGCGCCCCCGCCAACTGCGGAGCCAGCGCCGGCCAGACGGCCTGACGCCGCGCCGACGGTTTACTGGCGGCCGCCGGAGCCCCGCCGCGCTGGCCCGCGCCCGACGTACCTGGCAGCCGGGCTGCCATCCATTAGGCGCGGTGTCGGCCGGCCTGACCGCGGCGTGAACGCCCCTCCCCCCGCCGCCCCCCGCCGCTCCCCCACACCTGGCGGCGGCAGCGGTCGCGTCAGCGGCCGGTCGGGGCGGCGGGGGTGCATCACCGCCTAGCTGCGGCGAGGCGTCCAGGCTAGTCACGAGCTCCTCCGTCCGGTCACTGAAATTGGGCTACGAACGTCTCCGGTACGGCTACCGTGATTTGTAAGACCTTTTATGTGCCAGTGCCGGTGCTATCGTCCTTTCATTTAAGCACAGAAATATCGGAACAGTTTGCCTAGTTAGACTAGGTAGAAAATACTGGCGGCGTGAGGCCAGCGTTTCAGAAAGTGGTCGTGGAATGTGGATTCTGAAAACTGGCCAGTGCTGCAAACGTGCCTTTATTCTGAATGAGATTGCAGCCTAGCTCTACGAAGCTGCGTTTTGAAACGATTCAATATTTTCGTGATTGATGCGATTATTTCCACTTCATACTGGTGTCATGGCATCTATGTTTCCGTTTGGGTGCCGGTAGTGTAGTGGTTAACGCGTTTGTGTTAACCACTGCGCGTCTAGGAGACCAGAGGTGCGGGGTTCGCTTATTCACCCACGCAGTGGACGCTCAGGGTGATTGCGTAGCAACCCCACGCTGATTGCTTTGTCGAGACTATCAGTGTCGATGCCATCAGAGAATCATGGGACCGAACCCTGACGCGGTTGACCGGGAAGGTGAAGAAATAAACCGTGGGGCTGTATTTTGGATTTGGTTCCTGGAGCTTGGTCGTCCTTATGTGGAGAAGGACTCCAGCTAGCAGTCGTTTCAGCGTCGTATCCTGGAAGTGGAGCGCCGATAATTTGCTGAGATCAGCAGCCAGCGCCGGATGGCGCGCGTTCAACGCTGGCCGGCCGCTGGCTGGGTACGAGGCGAGGGGTCCCGCGGGTCCTCCCGACGCCGGCCCGTCTGGCGGCGCCTGACAATGGGCCGGTCACAAAGGCGGCGCCCCTCGGCCGGCGGCGGCCCGCGGCCCACGGGGTGTCGCCATTCATCCCGGCCGGGCTGCAGCTAGAAAATAGCCCGCACCCCCCTCGCCCTCTGTGTCCTGAGCGCGACCAAAGCCGGGACCCGAATCGGGCCGGCGGTCGGCGCGACTTGGCGTTATTCTCGAGTGCAGGCGGTCGCGTCACCTTTGAGGGGAATCGCTTGACACGCCGTGAAGGCGCCGGTTCTGGCGTGCGGACGGGCGCCCCTCGCGGCTGTGTACCGTGCGCTCCGCCGCGCCGGTAGCGTTTGACGTTTGGGGTCCGGGTCATACAGGAGCGTGAAAGGGTGACGGGTGCGGGCAAACAGGCGGTACTCGGTCCGCGTGAACACAGATGGCTGCAGTGTGTCGGTTGACATTCCGCCGTCCTGCCACGGGCGTCAGGCGGGTCCCGATGTCGGTGCTGTCACGCGTACTGGGCGTCGGGCGGCGATGTCTCTTCTGCGCTGACGTGATCCTGGGCGCTCGCGGTGGAGTGGTCGGTGATTTTCGTATCGCGCGGCCCGGGGGGGTGGGGGGGGGGGGGGGGGTGGTCCATACGCATCCTCGACACCCACTCATGCTGCGCATGTGTTTTATTTCGCAACCGAGTGGACCTGCAGCGCGACAAAGGGGTTATGTTAGCGCTCATGTGATTCTCGTGCTCATTTCTTTGCGGCGCGTGTTTCCAATCCGAATCAGCGGAACCCGCATCACCTCTTCACTGGTTCGGAACTGTCGCTTCGCCTCCAGATAAGACACGTTCCTGTGCGGTGTTGCTGAGCTCCGCCTCTTGTGTAACATGCCAGTGAAGGCTGCTGGTGTCACGAACCGAAGCCGTCCGGCGGTCTCACGGTGCCCCCCGGGCCGTCGCACCCGGTTTTGAACCCCTGCTGACGACGCGTACTCGCCTATGTCATTCAGCCGAGCCGACGCACAGTGCGACTGCCGACCGGCTTCCGAACGGGTTCTGAGTGGTTCCTGAGCGGCATCGCCACACGAGCGCGCGATGGCGGGGCCGATAGCGCGTGTTCGGCCGCGCACTCTGGGAGCGGTCCGCGCCTTGCAGCGGCCCGTCTGGCCGGGCGACCGCTGCGGTCGCACCCGCTGCCAGGCGCGGAGCCGCAGCCGCTATCGGCCGGTCACACGGGCTCGACAGGCGTCGGCGGACCACACGGGCTCGGCAGGCGTCGGCCGGTGACACGGGCTCGGCAGGCGTCGGTGGACTACATGGGTGCGGTAGGCGTCGGCCGGCCACATGGGTTCGGTAGGCGTCGGCCGATGGTACGAGCTCGGCAGGCTCCGGCCGGCTACACGGGCTCGGGCAGGCGTCGGCCTCCGGCACATTGCGTTCCGTTACGAGAGTTCAGATTATTTGTGTGTCATTGGGGCTTTACGAGGCACTCAGCTGCTGAGGCTATCTGGCGTCCCCTGACTCTCACCCGGGCAGGAAGGGCGGGTACCGCGGGAAATCGAACCCCGTACCTCTGGTTTCCCAGACGCGCAGTGGTTAACGCAGACGTGTTAGCCACTACACTACCGGCACCCTGGTTCAGATTGTTGTGCGTGTTATGAGTGGGTGGGGGAGCGGGGCAAGGAGCGGAGGGTTCCGTCCGAACATCCGTACGTCCCGCGGGCGTTAGCGGTGTTGGTGTCTGAACCGGAGCTGCGGTGTGTGGGTGCGGCCCGGCTCATCTGCCCAGCAATGCCTCGACCATTGCGGTTTTACTACCTCCTGGCAAGAGTGCGCAGAGGACAAGCACACGGGGTGAACTGGTCCCAGGGGAGGCGCGGACGACTAGTTCGGTATCGGCCGTCGTCTGGCCGCTGACCGTCGCCACCATGACTTTTCTTCACGGACTTTCACCGCATTGACCCAGCCCCATTGGGATTTAGAAAACGGTGCTGGGAGCGACTTAGTTCACGTCCAGCAGTGACGCGCTCCGCCTAAGCTGAACGGGGCTCGTACTGAGTGCTTGTCATCCAACTGCAAGGCCATTGTTCCAACTAAGCAGCGGCTAGGACTTTTTCCGCAGCGGCTGTGTATGTACTGCAGCTTTGCAGCGTGTATGTGCAGTGGCGCTGTTTTTTTTTGTCGGGAGGGTAACGCTGCAGCCAACCCGGTCAGCCTCACAATAACAGACGCACCTGCCGCTCTGCATGCCGCTTCGTCGCTGACTGTTTTCTGGTGTGCTCGACGGCCGGGCACCAGCAGCGGTTTCCTTTTTTCTGTCGGCTGCAAGACACCAGCTCTGGCGTTGGTGTTCCTTCGTGCCTGCGGTTTCGTGGCCCAGATGCCCCACGATAAAGGAGAGACTCGGTGGTGAGCCAAATAATGACGCCGAATGACCACTTTTTGAAAAGACATCTTTGGAGAACAGTCTGGTAGTATCTTGCAAACACACTCACTAAGTTCCAATGCATTGTTTTCAAGGAGATTTGCGAGCAGCTTCTCTGTTTTGCTGTGCCGTGCTGTTCTTTATTGCCCTGCTGTTCCGCAGTGCCCTGCTGTTGTGCTGTGCCCTGCTGTTGTGCTGTGCCCTGCTGGTCGTGAGCGTCTGTCACTGAACACGCATCTGTGCTTATCGGTAACGGTGCTCGTAGAGCCGGCGTCAGGTCGGGTCGGCCAGCCCGTGGTGTCAGAGTCGAGGGCAATGGACGCCGACCAGCCGCGGCTCAAAGTTAACACTTACGAGGCCGCACAATATTGGGTGCGAGAGATACTTACCATGATCTTTTTGTCAAGTTTGCATGTCCTAAGCTGTGTTAACGAACTTCTGTAAGAAATGAAATTCTTCAGCGTAGTGTTGGAAAAGTGGTCATTGATTACCATTCTACAACGATAAAAGTGTGCTTTATACTCCCTTGCTCTAAAATTGACCGCTCTGATCAACATGAACGAATCTCAAATTATTACTGTCGCATGTATGCATAAGTTTGAAATACTTTAAGTGAAGTTGTGTACCGTGTTAGAGGCCTCCACAGATTGTGTTACACATGGAGAGGAAGGGGTTTTGAAAGAGCGTTACGAACATGTAACAAGGAGCAAGGAGCAGGTTTTGGACTTAACGTTATGCACCGTTACACTCAGGTTTGGTTGCCAATGATGCTAAAAGCTTTAAAAAAACAAATTAAACATCTAAAGTGGAGTGTTTCACATCAGCGTGGGATTTTGAGATGAAAAGGTCATTTTGAAAATTATTTGGTGCAGGCCACAGCCCTGCCCTTCTTAAGGCTTAAAACACTCTCCTCTCTGAGCTTCTCGCCCGCGAAGATATGCAAGCCATTTCGTGCTGACTATTTCAAGGTCATTCAGTCCCGTATGACGCCATAGCAACTCCATTCAAATCGTACCTCACAGGCCAAGTGGCTTTCAAGGCCAGGAAGAATATTATCGTTCAGATGGTCAGATCTGGCGTCCGTGAGCGCGATTGATTTTCAAATATAGTGGATGTCAATTGGCTTTCAAACAACGTTGAGCAAGTCGTGTAAGTTTCAATCACGGGGCGCATTTTGTGCTACGTAATGCAAGCAGTTGGGCATGGTTTCTTCAGTTGCTAGCTATCACAGACATGATGCTTGTAATCGAAAAGCTGAAGAATAACGCCGCAACCTAGTATGTGAATGCAGGTAGACATCTTCAACTCACAGATAGATACAGATAAGTTCACCAATAGTTGTGAGTGAGTTGATATCATCACATATCATGCTTGCTTCAAATTTCCCGTGAAAGCCAGTATCGTTGGCTCTCTCTCATGGCCATGATAATGAAAATGCCCGTTATTTGCTTCGCATTTCTTGCTCAACTGGAGCCAAACGAAAGTATTTTTGGGACGTGGCGTGTTACGCAGGGTAACGGGGGAGATGGGAACCCCCATCTTAACCAGTGTGGAACCGCCGAGGGAGATGAAGGCTTGCAAAAATTGGCTGATGTGGTCAAAGTAATTGTGGACGGCCCATTCGGCCAATCTAAATTGCACAGTTTTCACACACCGACTGAGAACCTTCTAGCTATTCAGCTGAGTGCACCAAGCAAACATTCGACACTGTTTCTGTGACACATTTCAACGTCACGAGCGATTTTTGTAAAATTAGCTGAGCTTTTGGAGTCGACTGAGCTCTTGGAGAGTGAGGTTCTCAGTTCTCAGCCATGACGGCCAGCACCGCGGAGCTGCGCTCTAAGCGCTGCCCACCCGCGCTGTGCGCTGGCGCTGACGGCGGCAAGAATGCTGCATTGGTCGACACATCCCAGCGCGATGGCCATGGACTATTATCACTGTTCTGTTGATGATGACCTTTTGACGTGTCGGCTCTGTGTGGCATATTCACTGGTGATGTGCTGCCGGCACTTGGCACATTCCACATCGTAACGTCCGACTCTCGTGCTTGTACGCGCTTTCCCGATGCTGCTGATCTTGGCCATGCATCTCATGGAGGTGCATGGCTAATTTAGACTTTCCTGATTACTACCAGTTGCTGCTTGGGTGTTTCAAAGGAATACTGCGTTGCGGGGCGTCATCGGATGTCGTGTTTACCTTGCGTGCCTCACAGTTTTGTCACAGCTACCTGATCAAATATCCCGGAAAATCTTCCAGTAATCTGAGGAAAAACAAGGGTTATATGGACTTATTCTGTCAGCAAAGGCTGCTTGGGCCCAGGAACCATTTACGATGGTTGGGTTTTCGTAGCATTTTCGTTGTTCCATTCACAACTTGCTAACCATGAGACTGGCGGGCAGCGGTTCCACTTCACGGGAGGTGGTGTCTTTACGGGCATTTCACGGCAGGCAGGTTTAGCCCCTCTGTGAGACAGGGCCATAGCAGATCGTCGGTGAATAGGGGAAACAATAACTCAACTGTGACAAAGATGCGACACTAACCGATGATTCCTCATGTCAACTGCACATATGTTAGTTACACTAACGCACGGACGTGTGCTTGAAAAGGCATAGTATCGCAGGCGTGCACTTGGCTCAGGACACGATAGTGATCCGAATGCGCGTAGCAGGATGGAAAACAAGTATGTATCTTCTTCATGATCCAACTGGACTTATGAAACCATGCCCACGACTTTGTTGTACCCACGCTGCGAATTGCGGCGCTTCTTGTCCTTTGCTCAGACCGCGGACAGCAGCTAGTCCATACGCTGTGTACAATGCCCGAACGTCCGTACTTGGTTCATGATGTACCTCATGCCGCAACTGATGATTCATCACAACCTCCAGTGGCGACGAACAATGCGCATTCCAACGTTGCAATTGGAAGCGTTGCGCGATAGCCATCGCGTACGGAGCTTGGAAAGCGGGCCACCCAAAAAATGAATCGGCCCGATCTCGGCTGCGATTAGGGCCCGTGGCCTGGGGCGGCGTGAGGCGCGCCTGGGGCCGGAACTGGCGCGCGGGGACGGTCGCCACGGCAAGGTCGCACTGTCGTCTTGAGTCGGCCGGCCGCGGCCGGGTGCTGGGAGGGGCGGCCGGGCCAGCGCCGTCTGGCGTCCGGCCGGTCCACTTGTCATCCGCGCTCGGCGGCGCGCTGCCGCTTATGGAGCGGCGCCGATCGTATCGGACTCCGTGCACGGCCGTATATTAATGTGACCATTAACGGCCATCGCTAGCCGCGGC
>NW_023597054.1:30916299-30942857 GCF_011947565.3 Pollicipes pollicipes
CTTAAGCGATACTGTTGGACGGGATCGCGCGCTGGCACTGCACCAGAGATAAGAAGACCAACCTGTGCTGTGACCGAGATATTTGGCCTGGAGCCCCGCGTGCGCAGCCCTGTGGAGGCTGCGTCGACTTCCGTCGCGGGCCTGCCACGGCGTGGTCTGACAGCTGCCCCGAGCCCGCGGCAGACCTGGCGGCGTGGCTGGTCAGCCCGCCGGTCCCGGCCGCCGTGTTAGCCCTGTCGGCCGCCCGCGCCGCGCCGGCTGCCTGCGGCGGTCGTCTGACACGCCGCCTCTTCTCCGCCAGCTTCCTGGACCACAACGCCATCCGCAACGTGACCAGGGGCTGGCTGTTCGGCGTGCGGCGGCTGCGCCAGCTGGGCCTCAGCCACAACCGGGTCCACTGGCGGACGTCGGATTGGCTCTACTGCCGGCAGCTGTCGCGGCTGGACCTGGCGCACACAGCTCATGCCGTGGACGAGCACACGTTCGCCAAGCTGCCCCGACTACCGAACTCGTGCTGGACCACAACCGCATCGCGCTCATCGAGGGATGAACGCGTCTGCGCGACTCGCCCCGGGACCTGAGCGGTGTTGATGAATAGTCTGTCGAGGGCGGGCGGCGCCGGGCTGACAGGGCGAAGGAGTACTGTAGCGGGGAGAAGACCAGTTAGCGGCCGGCGCCGTCTGTTAGGGGTGGGGGGATGTCTCTCCGGCGTATCCGATTGTTAGGAGTGAGGGGATTGTCGCTCCGGCGCATCAAATTGGTGGTGTCTGTTTAAGATTTCCCCACCGAATTTCGAACGAACACGTTTAAAGTTGTGTGATCATCCTATCGGTATTTTGGGGCGAATGGCATGTAGTTGCGCGTTAGGTTATTACTCACGTGGCTGGGGCTAGCTGGCTGACCTGATAGAGTAAGTATGCGCCATGTCCTGCACCACTTCGCACCCAACGACGACTAACGCCGCGCATCTCGCGCCGCCGCAGTGAGCTGAACAACAACCTGATCTCGTCGACGATCGAGGACCGGAGCGGGGCGTTCGCGGGACTGTCGGAGCTGACGCGGGTGGGCCTGCGCCACAACCGGATCATGTCCGTGAGCGGGCAGCCGTTCGCCGGCGCGCCCGCCCTGCAGGAGATCGACCTGGCCGAGAACGCGCTCACCACGGTGCACGAGTCGTCGTTCAGCGGCCTGCCGCAACTGCGCACGCTCGTCATCGACTCCAGCAGCCTGCTGTGCGACTGCGCCGTGCGCTGGCTGCCGGCGTGGGCGCGCGCCGCGGGCCACGCGGCCACCGTGACGGCGCACTGTCACCACCCGGAGCGGCTGCAGGGCCGGCCGCTGCTGGAGGTGCCGGCCGAGAGTCTCACCTGCCAGGACTCGCCCAAGCCGGCCATCCGCCTGCAGCCGCGCACTGGCAAGACGCTGAAGGGCGATAATATGACGCTAAGCTGTGAGGCCGAGTCGTCGGCAAACGACACGATGCAGTTTGGCTGGCGCAAAGACAGCCAGCCGGTGCCGGTCGGTCGGGCCGTCACGCGCGCCTGGGCGCACGCCGACGGCCGGGCCCGGGCCGCGTCATGCGCTCCGAACTGCGCGTGGCCAACCTGACGGACGCCGACGCCGGCCAGTACCAGTGCGTCGTCTCCAACAAGTTCGGTGTGACCGTACTCTGACAAGGCCACCATCGACGTGCACGGTCAGTTGGCGGGGTGCGGCGGCGGCCGCTGTTGCCACCGCGCCGACGGGGTGGCGGCTTCGCCGGCCACGCGATGCTGACGCGGATGGGCGCTGCTCACGGGTGCCAGGCCGGGTGGGACAGTTGTCTTCCGTGTGGCTTTGTGCTATGGTTGATATGGGCCTAGACGGCCTGCCACAGCCGCTACCCCGCATTGGGTGCACGCATGGGCCACGCTGGAAGGGTGTTTGCTCTGCCATTGGTTAAGATTGGGGACGCTGTTTGTGTCCGCGTTGGAATGCTTCATGTCACGTGTTGCCACCGTCGACACCAGGTCATCGGGTGTCGCGTGCTCCCCCTCCCCTCCCCATGCCGGGTAATGGCGCCACGCTCGGCGCGTGCTGCGATGCTGATGGTGTTGACGCCGTGCTCCCGTGCTCTCGGCAGTGTTCCCGGTGTTCACGCTGCGCCCGGAGAGTCTCCAGCTACGCGCCGGCAGCACAGCCAAGCTGGAGGTGTAAGGCCATGGCCAGCCGGCGCCCACCATCGCCTGGCAGAAGGACGGCGGCTCCGACTTCCCCGGCCGCCCGCGAGCGGCGCATGCACGTGCTGCCCTCCGAGCACGTGTTCTTCATTGTGCGCGTGCAGCCGGCCGACCAGGGCACGTACACGTGCCGCGCGAGCAACGACGCCGGCGAGATCCAGGCCAACGCCACGCTCAGCGTGCTAGGTGAGGAGGCAGCAGCGCCGGGCTGGTGGTCGTTCTCCGGCCGGCGGCACGGACACGCAGCGACTGGGACAGCGACCGGCAGCCTCCTAGCCTGGCTGTCAGTCGACTGTTGCCATCGTGGGATCGTGAAGGCGGGAGGGAGTTCGTTACCCATCTGACCGGACCTGTAGATCCCCGAATGGTTCGCCTGCCTTCGCGAACTAGGAGCTGGTTGTAAACAATTTGAGCTCAACAGTATGAAGATTACTGTGATGCATGTTATACTCCTGCTAGTATCACTTCCCGCTGTTTCAGTCCTATCATGACGCGTTCTTCAGCCTGTCTATATACTTTGTCATCAGCATGGTGGACCTGCATTAGGGATCTGTGTGTGGCCCGGACGCTGTCCTGATACTAACAGTGTTGCCAGCGCTGTGGCCCCGACACTGTCATGACATTAACGATGTTCCCAGCGCGTGTGGCCCTGACACTGTCCTGATACTAACAGTGTCCCCAGTGCGTGTGGCCCTGACACTGTCCTGATACTAACAGTGCCCCCAGTGCGTGTGGCCCTGACATTGTCGTGACACTAACCGTGTTCCCATCGCGTGCACCTGGACGCCACCCGTTGACGGCCTGCGATGCTTCCTGTATGCTCCGGCGCCTTACCTGCCTTCTGCCGTGACATTTCTCACCCCTCTCTCTGACCGCAGAGGTGCCGTCGTTCGTGCGGCCCATGGAGCACCGCCAGGTGGTGGCCGGCGAGACGGCCGTACTCGACTGCATGGCTTCCGGCTCGCCGGCGCCGCGGCTCACCTGGACCAAGGACGGCGCGCCGCTGCTCGCCACAGAGCGACACTTCTACACGGCCGGGCAGCAGCTGCTCATCATCGTGCAGACGACGCCGGCCGACGCCGGCTCGTACGAGTGCCAGCTAAGCAACGTGCTCGGCGAGGAACGCGGCAGCGCCACGCTCACAGTGCTGCCAGGTGAGACGGACCCCGGGCCCGCGCGCGGTCTGGCTATCCCGCTTGTGTCCACGTCCGGTGGATGACTGGGGCCTTCGGATGGCGCCCGCGGGCAGGGAGCGTGGCGTTGTCAGAATGCTGGTGAATGACAGAATTAAGGCTCGTGTTGTTGTCGGCTTGACTCGTGCCGAGGTGACGTTAAACGGTTGAAGTTCTTATTAATTCCGGTGGCAAAGGAACGGTTTCTTGGAAAATATGTTGCAAACTGTGATTTCGATCATCGCCGGACTTTCTGAATGCTAGCTCGCTCCGTAAGGTGTCTCGAGGTCTCGGTTGTGGATCTCGCCCTCTTCGGCAACGTCATGAGTGTCTTCCGGTCGTGATGTTGGCTCAAGTAGCGCTGCCACTGCCCACCTCAAACTTGCCTTGTCCTGGCAGGCCCATCGTTCGGGCTGGACGACGACTCGACATACGCCATCATCATCATCGCCGTCGTGTCGGGCGTGGTGGTTACCTCCCTCGTCTGGGTCATCATCATCTACCACGCGCGCAAGCGCTCGCTGCGTCAGCTGCGCGCGCGCGCCGCCACCGCCGCCTTCGCCGCCGGCGCCGACCGGCAGCTGTCGCCGCCGCCGCCGCGCGCCGTGGCCGTCTACGCGTCGGGTGCGGCCGCATCGCTGCTGGAGCGGCGCGCCTCCAGCGTGCAGCTGTACACAGGCGACGACGGCTCGGAGCACAGCAGCGGCAAGGACAGCGGCCAGGGCGGCCACGACGAGGCGACGCTGGAGGCGGTCGTGGCCGTCGCCGACTCGGATGACGAGGGCGTGGGCGGCAACGCCGCTGCTGGAGCGGCGGCCGCGCGTGCTTACGACGTTTCAGGGGGCGCTGGCGCCGGCGGCCGGCCGCGAGAGCCTGCAGACTGTGGTACCGCGCCACTTGTACACTGAGCGTCGGCTGCCGGCCGTCCGCGCCCGGCCCACTGAGGTGTGAGGGCCGCGCCAGCCGCGCGGTCCACGGTGTGCCATCGTGTCTGTTTCGGGGCGGCGACCGTGGCGTGAGCCGCTCCTTCCCCTCCCTCCTTTCCCCCACCGGTGGCAGCTGGCTCGGTGTTGACTGTCTAGGCGACCTTCCTCGTATTTATTGCCGACGTATCAGATGACATATCTTCTTCGTCAACGCTTTCCGTGTAGTGCTCCGCCTTTCTATCAGCTTTGCTGTCGTTACCGGTGCCGTGTTTTACCCTGTAGGCAGAATGTTATTGGTCGCTGTCACACTGTCAGCTGACCAGCGCGTGGCGCTGATTGGTGTACCCATTGTGACGTCGGCCCGCGCGTGACGTTCATTGGTGTAGCTATCGTGCCGTCAATCGGAGCCTCCGGGAGGACGCTCCTTTGATCTGGTGCAGCCAGGCTGCCCGATCGCAATGCATGTGATATATTATTTATGTACAAATAGTTATTATGAAGTTTGAATCCAGTCCAGACGTAACATGATGGTGCGTGCGCGCCGAAGCTGCGGTGTGGAGAGCGGAAGACGAGGAGGAGCCGAGTAGATGTGTAGTGTAGCTGTTCGTGTGTCGACGTTGTAATATTATTGATTCGTGTACGTTGTGGGAGTGAAGGGCGCACGGAGGGTCCCGTAAAGTATTTTCGTGGTCGATGTGAATAAGTGTGGAGAGAAGAGTAATGTCTGTAATACAGGAAATCGTGACACTACACCACCGACTCTGTCTTCCCGCTCAGCCTGACGGAACACCACTCTACGTTATACTCAGCTGAACTACAACGAAGTCGGCCGGGCGTCCAGTTGGCCGAGCTAACGCCTGAAGGGCAGGGTTGAGGCGCGGCTGTTAGTCGCTGTCGCTTCCGCATTCGCAGCAGGTACCTTCAGGAAATACGCACTGATTTATTGCACTTTTATGACTTCGTAAATTTTTGATGTGCAAGGCTATTCGTTGCCGTGACATGTGCTGGGAAATTATTGCATACCATCCGGTGGTACTGGGTGCGTGGTAATGCCACGCTTGTGGTTTACCTCGTGGCTGTGAAATATAACTTTGGTTATGAAACTGAACGCTAGATGGCAAAATATTTGTTACAGTCAATATGTAGATGGTATTTCAGCACAACCAGGAGGCACCAGCATTCTGGTGCACTGCCACTGAAACGTATCAGGGGCTTTGTGCTTGTGAGTGCCTAACAAAACCGACGCATTACCGGACTTCCATTTTGAGTTTACCTTCTAGATATCTGGGTCACCACTCACTTTTAGGGCGAGTTTCTCTAAAATTCGCTAGAAGATGGTATTTGAACTACGGCAGCTTAGCTTTGCTTAACTAACAAGGAACACCAACATTCGACCTCGGTTCTATGGTTGCCAACCACATGTATTAGTTATGTGGAAAGGTGTAATCTATCAGTAAACCTGCTAACCGCACGGAACCGGGAACTTCATGCATTTTTGCATGCTCTGCGGGCAGCTTTTCGATGCATACAGAACGAACGCAATGCCAGGTAGCCGGAACACTCACTCATTTCCTCCCAAGATTCATGCCCAGCTTCCCTCTGCTAAGGCATCTCGCCCGTGGGTCATTTGGACTAGTAAGGCGCACGTTCAGGCCAATGCTATTAAGAGCAGGGAAACAAACAGTTGGACGCCTGGAGCATTGTCACATCTTTATCTCATACGGTTTGACCGTCCAGTTAGCACGCGCCCGGATGGCCGGTTACATACCCTTCGCTCGGATGGGGGCTCTATATGATCCCCTTGAGATCTCAGAAACTAAGAGAGCTAGATGCACCAAATTCACAGGGTGTGCTGGCCTGTACGTGAACTCATTTGTGCCAACATTTGGTGTTTCTAGGTTACGACCTTCGTGTCAAATGAGGTCAAGTAAGGACAAACTTCAGACTGGTGCCAAAAGTGTCCCAGAACCTAATACCCTTCTAAGCCAAAGATCTCAGGTGTTAATTTAAAGTCAGTTACCTTGATTGACATTTCGGAGGTCATGGTGACCAAAATCATACAAGACCGCTTGGAGTTTTGCATTTGAATACGCATTAATAATTGCGCTTGCCAGGATGATGCTAAAAACAAAAAGGTTGATCTGGGTAATTTTTGGTCAGTGACCCGTCATGACCTTCAAGAAGTCTGTGGAGGATGTATAATCCGGTTCCTATTACAAGTAAATTCGAAAAGAGTACCTGAAACTAACTCATACAGCAAGCTCCACAAAAATAAAACAGGTTGGTTTTGAACTAGATCTGACTTTCATATCCTAGCTTCGATCAGTGGAATTTGCTCATTCAGTGACCTCAATAGGTACCTATAAATTTGGTACCAAACGATTTTCTATTTCATTGTTAACAGTCACGTAAAAGTTGGAGCGGCTACGCCGTGCCATTCGGAAGCGATTGCGGAAAACCTTCGGATGGTCAAGTTGATCCCCACCCGAGCGCGTATTAGCCAATGGTCAACAATGCCGGATGGAGTCGGAATAAATTCAATACAAACGAAGTTTTACTCTACGCAATATGAAACCAATGCCTTTGCAACATCTTACTGCATCGATGCCAAGGTAAAAAGTAATGCTCACAAGGACCGCAGATCAAAGAGGCAAAGAAACATTAATACACAGGTCACAATTAGTACAAATTGTGTACGTCTTCATCCAAAAGTGAGATCCTTTATATAAGAGACATCATCCAAAAGTGAAAACCTCAACTTATCGCCCAGGGCGGCCCGGTCGTCTCGGCTCATCGTTTGTGTTGGTTTTCCTACGAACCACATGGCCTCCCCCGCTTGTATTGAGAAAATTTAAAGGACGTCTATTCTATCCTTATAGTCAGCGCAGATAACAGCAGAAAGGACGTGGAACTCACTGCGCGGACTAGGCGAGTCTATTGTCTATGAATTACTAACGAATGCTGACGACTCATGCATATGTCAATGATTGACTGGGAAGCGGCCAGTGTCACGTGATCATTACTGGCATTGAATAGGACACGCCGTGGCCCAACCCTCGCCCTGAAAGGGACGGAGATGTGACCCCCCCCCCCCCCCTAAGGATTTTGTAGGATACTTCTCCGGCACGTTGTGCAATCACGTCACAATTTTCAGAAGCCTTTGAAGTATTTATTGCTCCTGTGTTGACCGCAAAACGTGTTCTTTGCTTCCCAGTTTCGGAGCAGTAGCGGCTTTCGAGGAACACTGCGCGGCGATCAACGGCCGGCGCGCTTGGTGGGCGGCAACCGGTGATGCCGCGCAATTATTGGCTGACTTAAAACTGCACGAGGTGAGTTACTCAGGAAGTTTAGACGCAAATTCAGTGATTCAGATACAAGATTCAGGGATGTAATAGGAAAGGTTGAGAGATTGAAAGTCTCAAGACCACAAGAACTTCAAGACCACAAGAACCTGGTACTTCGAAGGGCAGATCGGGTGGTGTACCCTGGATGTATGGGTATCTTCAGACCATCTTAAACACGTTTCATTGCTGTGCCTTTTCCTTATTGCACGTAGGCATGCACAGTTTTTCATTTTATTCAGCTGAGACGGATGTTGTTGTTCCCTAATACCAATGCGCAATAGTAGCTTTGTATTGTTGATCCATTTACACTTAAAACCTACGATATTTGTTAACGTCAGGTTATAGTTATGTACACATGCTTATGTGCATACGCGTGGTACTTATTTACCAACAGATCTATTTTTACTAACAAATTCTTTTCGGTTCAAAATCCGAAAAATATAACAGTGAGGTTTGGATACGTCACTGCTTAACAGTCGTTTTGAATCAAATTCGGCTTCAGGAGTCGGAATTGCTTCCACTCAAGCGGAGGCGAGCACAAGTCTGACGCTATCACTGGACCTCTGTCCATTAAACTCTCCTGACCGGCAAACCTGTGAATCCATTGATCAGAACAGTTTGAATGAATGCCCAACTATATCTGGCTTGATCAGCTCAGCTTTTGGCATTGCCTGCATGGCGACACTTGGTACTCCTCAGGCTTGTTACCAACTCGCTCGTCCCACGCGATCAGTGTAACCCTGCATAGCCACATGGACATTTATTGCACGCTGCATTACAAACCATGGTTCACAAGAACCGATATCAGCGTACTAACGGCATCACTAGATTTGGCGTGGAGTCGAGCTAGCTGCATCCGTTGCAGTCCGCCTACAAGTCTGCGTTGTTCCTCAATGTGGCGGAACGAGTCGATACCCCGCGATGAGAGACGGAGTCGGAGAAAATTCCAATGAAGTGGTCTACGACTGGGGCCTACTTAGGTGTACGACTAAGGGAGGACAGCCGATCTACCATTCTGAAACACAGGCTAGACCATTTTAACACAGGCTAGGCCATTTCCCAGTGCTGATAAATGCAAGTACCGGAATGAGCGATGGGTCTGCCCGGATCTGAGAGCTTCCCCGGACTGATCCAAAGGTTACCAGGTCACGCTAGCGGGTCTGGCTCCTCTGTAGCAGGCAACATTTCAGCAGGCGGACAGTGCCCGCCATCCCCCGGGACCTCACCCTGGCCTCTTGCGGCCCGTTTACCCGGGCACGGCCACTGGCAGCCGTGGCTTCACCCTGGCCTCTTGCGGCCCGTCAGCCCGGTTACAGCCACCGGCAGCCGTGGCTACACCCTGGCCTCTTGCGGCCCGTCAGCCCGGTTACAGCCACCGGCAGCCGTGGCTACACCCTGGCCTCTTGCGGCCCGTCAGCCCGGTTACAGCCACCGGCAGCCGGGACCTCACCCTGGCCTCTTGCGGCTCGTCCAACCGGTCACAGCCACCGGCGGGCCACCTACCCGGGTACAGCCACCGGCCGACCGCCTACTCGGGCACAGCCACCGGCAGCGGCCTACCCGGGCACAGTCTCGGCAGGCGGCCTACCTGGGTACAGCCCCCGGCCGGCTGCCTGTCCGGCCACAGCCCCGGGCGGGCTGCCTTGATGCGGACACTGGCACATGGATCACCTTCCGACCAGAGTCGCAAGAGGGAACCAGGGAGCCGGGAGACTGTCACATTGCTGGCTTCCAGACACTTACCAACACTTGATGGAACGCTCGTAACCTGGTACCAAAATGCCGTTGTTTGGTCTGTATCTGTTGGGGCTTGGTGTTCCAAAGCTTGTAGCACGCTCTCGATGGCCTCTGGCAATCAACACCGAATACCTCATTTGTGGAGACGTAATATCGCCAAAAACGTGATCCCAATAGCGGCCTAAGCGCATTAAAAAATAAATTTATTCAGAATGCTTGGCATGTGTGACTTTGGGTTCATAGTACCTGCTAAGCACAGCTTGTTACGTGCACCCTGAACCCACCACCCAAGTCGTACCGTCCAGTTCAACGGACAACTGCCTCCACCCCTTCGCCAGACAGGACTGCGGAGGGTTTTACGTGCCGCGCGATGCTGCGACACGGCCGTCTCGGGCCTTGGTTGACCTTCGTTAGCCGCTTGCCAGTTGACCTTTCCATTTCAGTCGGGCCAAACAACGCGTCCGCCCTGAGACTCGTACCCAGTGCCGCTGGATTGCGAGGCCAGCATCTCTCCCTCGACTACGGACGTGGCACACGGCCCCGTTCCATTTTGGCTCTCGCTGGTATTGGTGCCGGCTTTCAATGCATCCAATACATGCCAATTTCCGGGTACCGTAGAGACCACTCCATTTCCGTCGTCTGATTCGATTCCGGCCATTGGTGCCGCGTTGCCAGGATATTGCGTTATGGAAAATCGTTATAAGCCGGAGGTGGAACATCATTTAGCTCAGCTGACAATTGGAGGCTGAAACACCCCATTAACACTCGAACAACAGCCAGGCCTTAACCGACTCCGAAGTAATTTTTAAATAAGTTGAGCAGACACCTCCACCCTTCTTCCCGTCCCGAGGCTTACATGAGGCACGGGACGGGAGGGGCGCTTGCGCGTCTATTGGCCAGCTTTAATGAAACTATAATTACTTTTCATCCACGGGCGCTTTATGTCGTCCGGCCCACGCCGTAATTGAGGTCAAGTGGGACGCTGTTTTCTCAGCGTAGACGCCTGCATATTTCACGTTAAGCCTTCCAGCTCCGGGCAAGCTCACCGCGCCACCACCATCGCCGCCGCCGTCCGCAGCAGCCGCCGCCGTCGCCGCCGCCGCCGTCGCCGCCGCCGCCGCCAGCGGCCGCCGCCGTCCACCGCCGCAGCTGGGGCAGGTCTGGTTATTACCTCAGTACGATGACATTGGCGCCTGCGCGCGCATTTGGGCGCTCAGCTTGACTATTTTGCGCTGTGGGAGGAAAAACCCTTGTTTTTTTTTTGTTCAACCGGCGTTGGCGGCGGTCTTAGTGCCGCATGAGAACTGAATCCTGGAAATATGTAAAGCGTCCGAACAAACCACTGTTTGAATAATTGTAAACCCAAAAACCGTGATCAAAACTGCTTGATCAAATTAAGCACACTGACAAAAAACAAATCGTTTACTACTATGCCAAACGGCAACAATAAAATCGTACTTAAACCGCTTTAACCTCTTGTCTTTGTCCCCTCCTTCTAGATCTTAAGGCGAAAAAGACATTCTTAAGCGCTTACCTTGAAGTTTGGCGATGCCGGCTCCCAGAACGTCTTTCTGCTGGCATTAAAAACCGATTTCACTTTTTGTTCGAATAAACAGATTACTTAGCGTTCAATGGCATGCACATTCGTGCTGGCCTGATTCATCATGCTATGGATTTTTTTTGGCGCACACATATGTTTTCTTCCTCATAAGGCAAAATATTTTCCATTTTGGAATTCCGAATCTTTCACCAAGATCTATGAAAATCATACAACTAGCCGTTTTCGCGATGGAAAGTTTAAAGTTGTAAAAACTGCACCGAACAGTCCTGAAAGTTTGTACCGTGTTTGTGTGAAGATCTAGCATATAATCAACTCTCTGATAAGGGAAAATTGTTTTCATGCAATTCCTTTAACGGGATTGTTCTAAATTTCTATGGGGTTTTGAACTGAAATAGCCCTCTTGTAGATTATTCGATGCAGATCACAGCCCTGCATTTCGTAGTGCCTAAACTGAGCTTCACGCCCGCGGAGATGTGGAGACTTTTCGGAAAGGGCATTTCAAGGTCACCTTGGCATTTATGACGTCATGATAACGTCATTCAAAATTCTGCCATTCCATAAACCATGCGGTGATCAAGGCCAGGACAGGTATAATGGTCGAGTCGTTCATGTCTGGCGCTCGTGAGCCGATTTCCAGATTTAACAGCCGTCAATTGGCCCTCAATCGATGTTGCGCAAGGCGCGATGGCGTGATCATAATCAAACCCTGGTGTGTCGAGGAGCATATTTACGACACGCCAAAATTGTGTTGTCTAGGACAGCCTTTCTTGTTAACCCGCGCCCGGTTGGGTGAACTTGACTTCCCCCAACGGGTTTCCGGGCATAGATAAAAAAACAAACGCTTGTAGCAACACATTTTCAGTACTTCTTCATCAATACATTTGGCATCCTTTTTGCGTATCTTAAGTTTAGATCTGCCAAGATCAATGGCCTAGGTCAGGCCAAGGAGGTCAACCTGACCGTCCATAACTATTTTGCGGGTCATTTGTAATTGTTCAAAGTTGTTATAGAAATAGAACATGGTAGCACCTTCAGCTTGTATATTTGAGGTTTCCTGTGTCGATTCGGGATCAACTTTGCGGACCAGAACGCCTTCCGCGTCAGGAAGGGATCAGAGTGATATGATGCATTCTTCTAAGGGCGTCCGGATCGACCAGGGGATCCCGTCTCGTGTCGTCAGAATGGCAGCCCGGAAGACACCCCGCGGTGGGACGGAATGACCCTTTGGCTCTTGGCCGGTAACAGTAATATGCTTCATGGTTCTCTTCTGAATAGAAAAGAAAAAGGGTTTTATTAGTGTTGTAAAAGGTGGGTCCAAGTGAGCTTAAAACAATCAAGACCATCTCACGCTTGCTGGAAAACGTCCATGCCTTCGAAGAATCAATTAGTAAAGCACATTATATCGAAAGGCTTGAGCCTGCGCGCCCGAAATATCGGAGGCAAGGGCAGCGATGGTTTGGGTTGCAGCTTCCGGAAAACCGAACGGCATTTGCTAGTGCAAGTAACACCACGTGCCCCGCGCGAGAATGACCGTCGTGAAATAATGGTGCCGAATGTCTTTCAAAAGTAATTCGCACCGCTCCAAGATGAGGCTGGGCATATATTTTTTTAACAACTTTAAGGGTGTCCCCTGAGCAGATCAGCAGTTAGAGCAGCACGAAAAACATTCTACCTTTATCCTTCCAGATCCACCACCAAATTCCAGCCCGCACCACTTCGCGGTGCTGTGAATGTCAATCCGTTGTCAACCTCTACCTAAAAATCGCAACAGTGAAATATACGCCCGTACTACCTTATAACTGTACGATTTGATGTACAAAAGCGTTCAAAAGTGCTTCTTTCAGATGCGTCGTGGTTTTCGTTCACCCGTTGGCCACAGTTTAGTGTGAGCCACGGGACCGACACTGCTTGGACTGCAGAGACTGCAACGCCCAGCAAGTGGGTTTTTGTTACTAAAATTTGCGAGCTCGCATTTTCAAAACTACGTAGATAACTTGTGTCACTAAACGATTCTGACTGAATGTTAAACATGTCCAGACAAACATGGCTTAGCCAAGTAGCTACAGATTGTCGACCCATTCTGATCTACATTCTACATTCGCTACTTGAGTCTCTAATATCTCTGTAGAAACCAGATAAAAATTGTGACGAAGCTTCTGAGTTCTATCGATTTAGAAAGATTCCAGTGGACCATTGAAAAATGGGGAGTGCCGGCGTTATATTTCATTCAATTGTTTGGCACATGTTTTCTTCACTTTGACTACAATTCGGTGAGCATTTATTTCGCGGTAGCTTCTGGCTTCTATTCCAAATGCAGACGAGAAAATAAAAAAAACGAGGACATGCATGCCTTCATTAAGAAATGGGCTACACCTGACAATTTTTTTTAGCGGGGTTTTTAGCTATCAGTGGGCCCTTTGTCCATCCTGTGTCCCACTGTCGATGCTGTGGCTGCACGACAGAATCTCAATGAGGCCAGCAATGTGTGTAAACATGGGCAGCTCTAGTTCCTCTGGGAATATTTAACCTTCTTTCAGAATTGATTTGCGAAAACTGTGTAGCATGTAGCTATGAACATGCGAGCGAACGTTTAGAAACGTCTTAGAAACAAAACCACGACGCTCAGCCAATGACAAGACGATATTGGGGAAAGGAGCACCTTCGAACGCTGCGGGATGCCAATTCCTACACGTGAAGGTAGTCCTGGCGGGTATTTCGTCCGCGTGACCTTCAGATAGATGATAGGAATGGATTAGCAGCTGCAGCACCGCGAGCTGGTACTGAAACCTGACAGTGGAAATGAAAAAGTAGCGGTACAATATTTTTTGTTGCTGTAGCCGTTAATCCGATCAGATGACAGCCTAAAAACCATAAAGGTTAAGTATACGCCCAGTCCAATCCTTGAACGGTACGAATGTATTTTGAAAAGCTGTCGGAAACGTTACTTCACGACGGCCGTTTTCACCCGCCTGGTCCCCGCCGCCTGGTGTTATCTGCAGCGGGGAGCCTTTCTGTTCACCGGAAACTGAAAGCTGACCACAGCGTTTCCTGCCACTGAGATTGCAAGCGCAAAGACACTCAACTTTTTATGTAATTTGTTTCGCAAGTTGGTTCTAAGAGAGGATGAACTTTCTGGGATATACCCTGGAAAGCATTTTTACCTCATTTCGATAAGTTTTATGAACACTAGGGGCCAGGAGGTAGAGCAGCATGGTGCGCAATGTAATTCCAGTCAGTTGCTAACAGGTCATTCCGTTCCAACACAGGGTGTCCATCGTCTGCCACTCTGGCGACATGGAGGCTGGGTCGCCTGGTCGATCGGGAGGCCCTCACAGAGATACACCATCCACTGGTGCCCTTCCTGACGGTGGGCGTCCTCTGACCCCTCGGACCCAACTTCCAGTTTTCGTATATGTCCACCTATGGTGCAAAAAACACCAAATCCACTAGATCCGGGGGATGGAAACATTATTTTCGAAACAGCCTGCCAGCCACAGCAGCATTTAGACCTCGTCGTGTATATTGTGACCCATCCAATCCACACATATCGTAGCAAAAATATGCTGCCTCTGTGTTGAAAAAGCACAAAATGCCGGCACCGACATTAGCGTCCGAGAACCAAGGCCTGTTAGTTTCTTTCCTTGCCTCTCCGTTGGCACCCTTTGGCACCCACTGTGGGTTTCCCGTTGCAGGCAGTCACTATGATGCAGTGCTGGGCTAAAGCAGCTGCAGCAGCAGCAGCAGCAGCGGTCCTCTGGCCATGTACCTGGAGGCTTGGCCGCGCCGCAACCACAGGGTCATCGCAGCACTAGCGCACTGCTGGAGCCTGCGGTCGGCACATAATGGCGACGGACTCCACAGAGAGCGGTCGTGATTTCGTCGAGTTCGACGCCATGGGTCCTCGCTCCCTGATGAGAAGGACATGCTGAATCACTAGAAGCTTTTATCGAGTGTGATGCAGTGGGAGGGAATCGCTGAAATCTTTCGTCGAATCCAACGCAATCGGTCCTCGCTTCTTGATGAGAGGGGACGCTGAATCACTTCAGTCGCCAATGACTTTTAAGCCATTGGCGACTTTCCATCGCTTCTCATCGAGGTGTTCCGCGGTGCCCCCCCCCCCCCCCCAGCGCAGGCAACCTTTGAACATCCCCAGCACGATTCGCGTCTTAAGCTCTACGAACATTGATACATCTAGTCCATAAAAATAACTAAGGATAGAAACAATTCAGCTCGGCCTCCAGTAGCTGTCAGTATCAGTAGCTCTCATTCACTGCGACTCCGTAGTTCACAAAAGCTCCTCTCTAATGTAGGAGCTGACAGCCTTTCCAATAACGCGTTGAAACCTACCCGTACGCGCATCCAATGCTGTGTTGACACGGGCTCAGACGACGTGGGCTGATAAATGGAGTTGCCACGCTGCTATCACGCGCTGAGAAGCCCCGCAGTATGTATTCGCCAACCACGCACCCGCCGCCATCCGCTCATATCAGCCTGCTCTAGCCTGGCCACCGTCCCTGCTGTGTTCTCGTCACCTCCCCTGCTGTGACCCGGTCACCATCCCCCTGACACCTGGACGCCTCCCTTGCTGTCACTTGGTCACCATCCCCCTGACACCTGGGCACCTCCCCTGCTGTGGCCCGGTCACCATCCCCCTGACACCTGGACGCCTCCCTTGCCGTCACTTGGTCACCATCCCCCTGACACCTGGACGCCTCGCTGCTGTCACAGGCCACCCCCTAGCTGGCATCCAGCCATCACTGCGGTCACCAATACTGCTCTCGCCCAGCTGCACCCCCTGCTGTGGTCTGGCCACCTGCGATCCAGCCATCTGTGATCCGGCCACCTGTGATCCGGCCACCTGTGATCCAGCCACCTGTGATCTGGCCACCTGTGATCTGGCCACCTGTGATCCAGCCACCTGTGATCCGGTCACCCGTGATTCTGCCACCTTCGCTGCCGCCGCGCTACTGCTGCTACTACCGTCTGCCCATTGCTGCCCTTTCTCCTCCTCACTTCCCACACACCACCAGCCCACCAAGAGGTCATTATTTCTCACGTGGTAATTAAGGCTCACTTTGTTTCAAATTACCTATTTGTGCTACTCTACGAACACATATATGATACTTTGTGGCACTTTTCTGCTATCTGAAAAATCCACGTATTTACCTCTAATTCTGGGTATTTCTAACTGCTTTTGTGATGGGGTAGCCCACTTTGTGTTATATGATGTTGATTTCATACTAATTCTGGTAGGTCCCATTCTGGTCTTGTAAAGTCATGAAAATGAGTGGTTATTTGTGGTGAAAATAGCACAATTATCCCGACTACTAACCGGCGAAACTGAAGCGCACCGCTCGGCGCCAGATATAAGATAGTGACATGCTGACTGCGTGGTGATGCACTTAGTACAACCTCACCTTAGTAGCCTAACCTAGGAGTGGTACCATTCATTTGGTTATGAGGTTTTGCTCAGACACATTTAAACTGTGTCAGGAAATTGATAAGATATTGTTAGCTACTGAGGTACCTAACGAGGTACTCAACTTTTTTGTGCTTGTTAAGAACGTTGTGGACGTACCGCAATCAGTAATAGAAGTTCCTCTTGGGCGTTCCTCACTTCGGTTTGCGATCGGTGTGTGCGTATAGTAGCTGCCTTATGGCAAGGTAATTTGTGTAACGTGTATGGCATGCAAATGCCATTTTTACGCATTCTTCTCCGGCAATACATCGGCATAACTTACATTTTCTGTGAATTTGGGATGCAAATTTATAGCACCATTCTATGTGTACATGGCGTTACCTAAGAATTGAGTCGACTTGCAATGATCTGCATAGATCATTGAACGAGTCGATAGCTCCGCGAGTCGGGAGGTTGACAGCAGTGCCGACTTCAGCAATGACTTGATGACTTCCCTCACTGCAACTGTATGGAATCAGCCGATTCAGCTCACGATGGCATGAGGGTGTAGCGATGACAACCATCTGATTCAGCTTCTGATGACAGGGGGTGTAGCGATGGCGCAGCCAGACGTACTCATAATACACATTTATTGGACATTTATTCGGTGTCAAACACCATCATTGATCACGCCACCTACGTGTGACCGAGAGCGGCCCATTGCCTGATGCGCGCAACCGCCAACGTTCGCTGGTCATTACTTGATGTTGCTATGAAAACAGCCTCGGGTTACTACGCTTTCTTCGCCCGTCGGAAAAAGAACTAAGGGGTTTTAGCAGTGACGTCAAAGGCGAACATGGCGACTACGTAGCAGGTTAAATGAGCTTAGCCGAGCCCATGAATTTGCCTGCCACTGGCGATGGAGAATGACTGGGCTGCAGAAATTCACCAAACATACGGCGCGAGCAGCGCGCAACACGGGGCCCGGAATATGGCCGTCACTGCCGGTAAGGCATTCAACAGCATCGTGAGCCGCACCAGTTGCACTGCACAACTAGTACATCGTTGCATGCATGCCCATACTGAAAGGCCATCTGATTTTCCCCACAAACATTGAAAAATTGCGCGCATCGCAGAAACGCGCGTGCTGAAGGCGGTCAGCTGCCGGGTCCGTTTGTTAACTGGCCTTAACTGACGCGACCATATGACTCAATCGCTGCCAGAGTTAGGTTGGTCCAACTTTAAAGAGCTTTACTTACCCATGGTGGTATCGTCACCATGCGACACCTCATCCATCACTGGCCAGAGCGCATCCCAGTTGTTGCGCAGGCGACCGCTCCAGCTCTCTGACGTGTCCGTCCGTCTCGCGCACGTTACAGCGGACGGCCAGCTGTAGCTACCCAGAGTACTAACATTATTCGCCCGTCGTGGTCTCTTCTCCCGGGCCGCGAGTGCTTGAATAGACCGTCATCGGAGGTAGGGCAGCAGACTCGCCCCGCACTGTTCATCCAGTGTGGGTCCAGGTGGTGTGAACCAACTGCATGTTTCCGTGTCGCCTTTACTTTTATTGCGTGTGGCTAGCTGTTATTACTTTTCTGACGCGTTTTAACTCTGTTTCCATTCCTTGCCTAATACACATATCTGTATCTGTATTCAACGGTCATATGCGGAACTTGTGCTTGAGGCAGTGTAACAGTGTACCGATGACTTGGCTCGCGTCGCAGGTTTACCGATTATTTGAAGTGTACTAACCATGCCATGTGCTTATGACCTGAGCTGCACCACACAGCGTGCTCGTAACGTTGGCTGCACCAGACACTGTGCCGGTGACCTGGGCCGCACCAAACGCTGTGCTCGTGACTTGAACTATACTAGACGCTGTACCGGTGACACGAACTGTACTAGACCGCTGTGTTCGTGACCTGAGCTGTATTTTGCGCTGTGCCCGTGACCGGAGCGGTACTATACGCTGCGCCGGTGACCTGATCTATACTGTACGCTGGGCCTTTGACCTAAGCTGCACTACGCTTGTACCCGCGGCTTGAGTTGTACTTTACGCCCCGCCCGTAATCTAGGCTGCACTATACGCTGTGCCCGTGACTTGAGTTGGTCGCATTGGCCACGCGTCAAGTATAGCTTTTTGACCTCTTAAAATTTCAGGACCATCGCCTCGACAAGATGTCCCAGATGACCGGGAAAGACCATAACATGAAATAGAAATGAGGGCCTTAAGGTACGCCACTGACCAGATCCAACTCGATAGCAGACTCCCAATGGTAAAAACCGGGAAGTGCTATACACTGTGCTCGTGACTTGAGTTGTGCTGCACGCTCTGCCCATGACCTGGACTGTACTTTTCACTGTGCTCGTGACTTGAGCGGAACTGTACGCTGCACCCTTGACCTGAACTGCAACGAACGCTGCTTCTGTGACCTAAAGCGTACCAGACGCTGTGCCCTTGACCTGAGCTGTTCTATATGGTGCGCCCTTGACCTGAGCTGTATTGCACGCTGCTCCTGTGACCTGGCCCGTACCAGACGCTGCGCAATTGACCTGAGCTGTACCAGCCACCGCGCCCTTAGCTTGAGCTGTACTAGACGCTGCGTCGTTGACCTGAGCCGCACCAGACGTTGTGCCCCTGACCTGAGCCGTACCAGACGCTACGTCCTCGACGCGAGCCGTACCAGCCACTGCGCCCTTGACCAGAGCTGTACTAGGCGCTACGTCCTTGACCTGAGCCGTGCCAGCCACTGCGCCCTTGACCTGAGCTGTATGACACGCCGCCCCTGTTCCCCGCGCTGTTCCAGACGCTGTCGCGGTGCGGCGGGCTGCGTTGCCGCGCGGCCCCTGAGGGCATCCTCGCAATCAATGCCGCGCGGGGACGCCCGGCCAGCCGCGGACGGACCGTGCCGGCGGCGCTTGCGTCGATACGTGCTGGCGACTGTGCCTCCGCCACCTGGTCGCCGCACCGGGAGAGCACAGCTCAGTGGAGCACCCAGCCGGGCGCGGTGAGGGAACAGCGCCGCGAAGCACGCTGCTTCGGCACTGCGGGAGTGCAGCACAGTCAAGCCTACAGCCCCCTCCAGTGCGGCTTCAGTTGATTACTCTGCTCCGCCACGGTAAGAGCACAGCTCAGTAGAGCTTTCAGCTCCGGCACGATAGGAGCACAGCCTCAGTGGAGCACGCAGTTCTTGTGGAGCACACAAACCAGCCATGGTGAATTACCAGTCTCTGTCCGTCCCATTTTATCAGCTGCGTTCTGCATTAGAGCAGATAAGCGCTGCTTCGGACGCAAAGCTTCCCCTTTGTAGGCTTCACGCCTTTTTAGTGTGAGGATGGTGGTCGCGAATAGGACTAGGCCCGCCGAAAGGTCGATTTTTAGTTAAATACACCGCATGTTGCCAAAATCTGCTCTGACATATTTGATGCTTGTTATTTTGCCGTTTTGTTTCCATATACACTCTCGCTTATGACTTATTTATAGCACTTCGGGCGTAAATAACACACTGAGAACATTCAAATTGTTCTGGATTGCTGTGCGGATGAAAAGGCGTTTTGTAAATCATGTTGCTCTGCTCGCACAAGAGCAGTAAAAGTGATGAGCGTTTTTAAGCGGTCGATCCCAGCAGAGGTAGCAAAGGGTCGATGGCACCTGAGAGACGTTTGCAAATGTGATTGGTCGGTGCGAGTTATTATCCTTTCGCCAAATTTGAGTTGTGACTGTTGCGAACATCGGATATGATAATGTGAGCAACACCACGGGCACGGAGATGGTGAAGCTACACACTGCGCGGACCCAGCCAAAAACTGGGGGTGGGTACCACATCATGGAAGCATGCAACCCCCGCAACGAGATGCGAAGTCCCACACCATGGAACAACGCCTATTAAACATGATGAAGGCGTTTAACAACTAAAGCGGTTACACCCCCTCTGCCGTTTGCAGTGTGGCTTGCGAGTGGCCTTACCACGTAAAGAGGTCATCGGAGACGTGGGGGACGCGTCCCCCTACGCCATGCTCGGTGTCATCGCCCCTGGCTAGTAGCACGTTTTAGTGTGGTCGCACTTTTGCCTGATCAACTTCCTCCACAAGTTTATCAGAACTTTGTCACGAAATTGCATTACGGTGTCGTAGGCCACTGACCTTGTCTAAATTTACCTTCGGTTTTCAGTGCATGCCCTCTAATTGCTTAACATTCGGATTGCTTTCATTGTAGGACGAGAAATCGTCCTTCTTTGATGATGACACGCAGAAACATATGCTGCCTCGTAGGGCAGCATATGTTTCTGTTCCAATGTAGCCTTTGTCTCCAAATGTGTAAAGTATGCGCTCTGCCAGCCCAATTTGTTTTCATTCGTTATCAGACTTTAAAATTCATCTCCAACATCCGCGCGTGGCCTTTGCGCCGAGAGGCCATGATGGGCTGCTCTCCTACGTTGAACTTGAAATGCAAGTGGGTCGACGGGTAGGTGAACTCAGTGGCGAATCCAAAGGGGGGCCACGGGGTCATGTCCCCCTTGGCCCTCGAAGGGGTCCATAATTGACTCCGAAGGGGCCATAGCGGATCGAACGAAAGCGGCTTTTTTAAACACCAAACGCAACGACATTGGACGCTTTTGAGCCTCCTGCCCATCAAGGGCAACCGCAAGCGAAAGTGAAGGCCCTGCGAGCAAAAAAAAAAAAAAAAACGCCGCTGATTGAGAGCGTGGTGATTGGGGAGAACTTAAAGCTCATTAAGGTGTCCTTGCGATATGTCCATGGGCCCCCTTCATTGGTCTAGGGCCCTTCCAACTTCCTGACACTTGCAGAGTGTACTGCACCATTATCGAGCCCCCCATCTGTTAACCTGCCTGGCCACACTCGATCGTTCGGGGGCCCTCAACATTAAACCTTAGGCACTTCCTAGTTGAATGGAGGGCGCCCTTGTCGAGGGAGCCCTACGCCCTTATCAAGGGTCCCATCTGTCGATCTACTCGGGCACACTCGATCGTTCGGACGCTATCCGCAATGGCTCTTGGGTACTTCCTATTTGAATAAATGGCCCTACGCTCTTGTCGGGGACCCATCTATTGACCTATTTGGACGCAATCGATCGTTCGGGGGCTCTCTACATTGCATCTTGGGCACACATAACTTCCTTCGAGGGCCCTACGTTTTTGTCAGGGGTCCCATCTGTAAAGCCAGTGGCGGATCCAGAGGGAAGATCACGGGTCCATGCCCCCTTCCTTAGGCCTGAAGGGCCCGAAGGCTTTGAAGGGGCTCATAACCGGCCAAACGGACGCAGTGCACTATCACAAAACACGAGAAAGTTGGATGTCCTTAGGCCTCCAGACGACCAAGAACAGTTTCGAGTAAAAGTGATGGGTCCGTAGGTAGACAAAAATAATTTATCATAGATAGGAATGTAATATTGGTCTTATTCCTTGTAGAATAGACCAGGAAAGTAGAGATACAGATGCGATGATGTTTCGGAAACATGCCTTTATCGAAACGAATAACAGAAGTAATTTAATTTTGTTATTCGTTTCGATAAGGGTATGTTGCCGCCACGCACCTATATCTCCAATTCCCTGGTTTTTGTGTGAGGAATTAGGCCATTACTTCTATCTATATTACTACCATTGATATGCCAGATGCTCCTCGCAAGCGCACTTAACAACTTATGTAAAAATCATTCTTCGCTGATTGGAGGTCGTTTTGAGATCCATTGACACCCTATCTTATTGCCAGGGGCACAATATGCCCACAAGATGGCTGGTCAATCCATAATCGCTGAGGAGTCCCCACGTTATTCCTGACCTCTTTGCATGTTCTCGGAGAGCTCTACGCTGCTGTTGGGGCACTATCTGTTTACATACCAGGGCACTCTTGATCGATCAGGGGCCCTCAGCGGATCCCTTCCATTCGCCCTAAAGGCTCTATACGCTTTCCGGGGCCCCCGTATGTTAAACGGCCTGGGTACTCTCGGCTGCTCAGGGGCTCCTTTGCTCTGGTCTCAGTCTTTTCCACTCGCTCGGAGGGCCCTGCGCTGTTGCTGGGGCCCTCATAAGTTAAAGCACTGGAGCACCCGATGCTTAGGAGCCCCCTACATTGATCTAGGGCTATTTCCCTTTTGTCTCATTTGCGGGGGACTGTTCACTCTCATCGCCGCCGTTTCTGTTAACCCATCCGGACCCTCTTGATCGCACATGTGACCGCTACAATGGCTTTGGGCACTTTATATTTGCTCAGGGGGCCCTGCGCTTCGGCCGGGGCCCTATTTGTTAACCTGCCGGGTCATTACCGATCGTTCAAGGATCCAGCACATTGGCCTTGGTTCCTTCTCGCTTTCCCTGAGGATCCTATGTACATTGTTGACAGGAGTCTCTTTGTTGGCCTGCAGCAGCATCTTTGATCGCTCAGGTGCCGTCCTTTTGGGTCTTGAGTTTCCCATTTTACCGGAGGGCCTACTCCGGGGTCGGGGCATTGAGGCTTTACAACGCACTCAGCTGCTGAGGCTATATGGCGTCGCCTGTCTCTCACCCTGGCAGGAAGAGCGAGCACCGCGGGGAATCAAACCCCGTACCTCTGGTTTCCCAAACGCGCAGTGGTTAACGCAGACGCGTTAACCACTTTACTACCGGCACCTACCCCGTTGACGGAGACCTAAAGATAAATCGGCCGGGGCCCTTTCGATCGCTCCGGGGCCTTCCACATTGGCCGTGAGCTCTTGCGATGAGATCACAAGGATCTTACGCTTTTGCCGAAAGCCCCACATGTACCTGTGAGCGCCAGGGCGTTTCGCCTGCTCGTGTGTACGGGCCTGGCTCAGTTACTTCATTAACGCAACTACAATATTTACACGATAACGATTTCCCATGGCGCCTTAGCGTCAAAGCTGTGACCGGATCTGCGCTGATAACTTTTGACGAGCAGGCGAGCCAATTGCCAAGTAATTTCACGCGCCGCTGACATTGTGTGTCATTTCCGTTATGTATTTGATTTGTTACAGTTGCTATGCTTATATGCTATACCTGTGCAGCGCGCTCTTAACGCAGTTTAAATGTTATAATGCTTTGTACTCCTCCAGACAGTCGAGGCAAAAACTTTGCAGCAGTCATCAACCACCAGCTAATCACACCAGCTAAAGGCTACCTGATCTTGACCTTGAAATCAAGTATGGTATTTGATTTTGATGGAGTGTAGCAGACAGCTTTAGTTCATTTTGCCTTATATTCTCCGAAATAGCCAGCCACGAAATGACAGGATTCACCTTAATCCAGAAAAAATGAACGTCCCCCATGTATATACATACATAGAACGCCTAGCCTGTACGGCTGTGCACAGTGAATGGGTTCCCGGAATCACTAATGCCATGCATGAGCATATTCAATTTTTATGGCCGAAGAGCGATGGTTTTTTTTCTTCCAGGGGGCCCCGAACCCCAGGGGGGGGCACAAGTTTGCATGCCCTCCCCCTTGACGAAATCCTGGACCCATCGCTGGTTGAACCAGGACAAAAACCGGTCGGATATGAGTATGTTTTGAACCCAGCACTGTTGATTACGAAATCGTTTGGTTGCTGATGCATTTGGATTACATAGATGACAGCTTGCAAAAACAGATACGATTTCTTGGTTGATTGTGTACCGAGTAGGAAAACAGTTAGATGACCGGCTGTGAATTTGTCCATGACATCAACTAAGATAATGACACGGATTAATGTTTTGAAAGTTGCATAAGCCATCTAGCAGCGTCGCGTTAATATCCGTGTTTATCTATATCCATTCTGTACCAGGTAAGAAGGAAGTAGACATCGCCGTTCTCATAAGTCTTGTCCGTTGTAAGCTTGGGCCGATTCCCGTCAGTGTTAAGGCTAAGGTTGGTTGAACTCAGCCTGGGAACGGCATTTTTTTCGTGCTCGGCCTTAATGGGATTAGCTGGCATAATGGGATCACCCGGCGCTGGCGGTCAGTACCCGCCCTCGCTCCGCGGTCGTTGCGGCCTCTGCACTAACTGCAGCGAGGGGGGCTCAGCACGCCCACAGCTAGTGGTCGACATTGACGCAATACAAACGCATTGGCTCACAGTTGCATCCTGCGTCAATTGCCACACGGACTCTGTTTGGCGGCAGTTTTGGTTTGACAAATTTGCGAATTCCGCGCTTTCGTTTCCCCCATTGTACAGCATGTGGATAAAGGGGTGAAGCCGTGATAACTGGCCAGTATAGGGCTCTGCCTACACTAGTCAGATGTGCATAACAAAGCGGCTATCGCACTCTTCTGTTGAATGCACGTGATGTACGCAACGCGTGTGCAAAACATAATTCGCACGATCTGCTCACCAACGGGAAACACGGGGATCATAATATGCGCTTCTCAAACCTCGTCACCGGGCCCAGAAGGTAGTTCTTGCACGGAAATGATGCTGTAGTCCAGGAACACCGTTGACCTGCCAATGTGGCAGGATGCATCCAAACGGAGAAATACCACCATTACAATTTATGGAACACATGGAAAAGGCAAAAGCTCAACTTACAAGCAAGCAGAACAACACGGCCCAAACTGATCTGACCTCGACGGACAGCTGTCACAGCGACACGGGACTAACTAGCACTAACGGAGACGGAAATGGACAATCGTAACGACGAAAGCGTGGGCCGGTGTGTGCCGCTCATCTGGCACAGCTACGTGCAAACTGCAGATCCGCCAGTTTCCGGGCGCTTTTAAGAACTGATATTCATGCAGTCGGTTACGCGGCTCCATCTGCTTGGTCATTGAGATTGATCAGAGCAGATACAGACGCGTTATCAACTGCGCAGTACGGGTGAGTGCACCGGCCACACCCTTGCCACACCACGCCACACCCGGCCACACCCGGCCACACCTCACGAGCGCCCTTGTCCCAATCATAGGTGTGATAGTGATCGGCCGGGAAGCTACCAATGTGGGCTCCTTTGAAGGCTCATCTCGAATGCAAGACAGCGTGGCCCAAACCGGGAGTGATTGGACCAGGCAAACTACGAAGGCGTAGAATCCTGCTTCCTTTGACCTACATCCAACCGAAACATGCCACTCTCTGTAATGATTGGGTCACAATTGCCAAAAGCGTCAATCATGGCAAAGTTGTCGAATTCATCAATGAAAAGTTGTCGGGCCTTATCGGACTCAAAGTCAGCCAATTCTCATCGCGTTTATCAGGCTCACTGGTGATCGCTGCCAAAGTTGTCTACCCCAATTTGCTCCGCTTTTGACATAATCTATATAAGAACCGACAGTCCTCACATCTGGTATCTCCTCACTCCACTCAGACCTCACAAGACGTCTAACTGGTCCTCAACTGCATGCATCGTTTGATCCAATGTGTACCTGCCGGATGCACCACCTTGAATACGTAACTTGAACACTGCACTTGACCCCGCTTATCCCATCATTTAGAACGTCAGCCGAGACAGTGAGTGTCTCCACGCCCACCCCATGCACATTTTTGGCAATCGGTCTTCTCTGCAACCTGCTCGAACCTAAGCTATTTATAGGACCGGACGAGGGCTGACCGGCTGATCTGACCCGGGTCGTCACCGCAGGGCATGTTCAACATCTACCGCGCGGTGAAGGAGTCGCGGCAGCGACAGGAGGCTCAGCTGACTGGCCACGACCGCTTCTCCAGCCGGGCCGTCCGCGACCGCGCCGCCCGCGACCAGCAGGCCGAGCGACACCCTCCCAGGAGAACCAGGTGACACAGCGATCAGGACTTCAGGGGGATCAGGCGAGACGGGGCTGATACATCGGAAGGCTCAGGTAACACAGCGATCGGGACTTCAGGGGGACCAGGCGAGACGGGTGCTGATACAGGAGAATCAGGTGACGCAGCGACCAGGACTTCAGGAGGACCGGGTGGCACGGGGCTGAGAGATTAGGAGAACCAGGTGACGCAGCGATCAGGACTTCAGGAGGACCAGGCGAGCCAGGGGCTGATATATCAGGAGAACCAGGTGACACAGCGACCAGGGTTTCAGGAGGATCGGGTGGCACGGGGCTAATACATCAGGAGAACCAGGTGATACAGCGACCAGGACTTCAGGAGGACCAGGCGAGACGGGGGCTGGTGCACCAGGAGAATCAGGTGGCACAGAGACCAGGACTTCAGGAGGACCGGGTGGCACGGAGCTGAGACATTAGGAGAACCAGGTGACGCAGCGACCAAGACCAGGAGGACCGGGCGAG